>NC_037679.1:90970040-91000048 GCF_003255815.1 Theropithecus gelada | reverse complement strand
CCTGCGGGACGGGGCGGGACGGGGCGGCAGAGCCGGGCGTGACCAGCCGGCGGGGGGCGGGGAATGGGCGGGGAATGGGGCGGGGCCTGTCGGGCGGGTGGGCGGCTGGGCCAGACCCTCGTGGGGTCGGGTGGGCTGGGAGTGGGTGGGGCCAACAGCGGACCCGTCCGGGTGAGGGCAGAGAGGAGCGCTGACCTGGGAGCGGGCCACGGGGATCCGTGTTCATTCCTTGCTCCACTCCCTGCCACGCCCCTTCCCCGCCCCACTTCTTCTCTGCTTCCCTCCATCCCTTCCCCTCTCTCCGTCCCCCTCCCTCCTTTTCCCCCTCCCATCACCTGTCCCCCTCCCTGCCCCCTCCCCTCCGCCCCCTCCCATGCCTTCCCCACTGCTCCCCTCCCGCCCCCACTGCCTGTGCTCCTCCCTCCTGTCTCCCCTCCCTGCTCCCCTCCCTCCAGCTCCCTGTTCCCGTTCTACAGGAGAATGGAGAGCAGGCGTGGGAAATGTACCCAAAACGGGGGACTGCGTAGAATTAATTCTTAGAAATAGAATGGCTGCGTTAGAGGTTACGTACTTACAGTTGCGTTCCATAATGCCAAATTGTTTAAAAAAAAAAAAAAAAACTCGTAGACCAAAAAGTTGTCACCAAAACCTACGACATAGCCCATAAATCGGCTGGGCAGGAAAGGTTAGCTAGATGGGCTGTGCATCGGTCCTATGGAACAGTGCACAGAGGTAAATATACCTGTGCTCAAGGGTGAGTTCTTCAAAGATTGTAATTAAGTAAAAGCAAAATACGGAACAGGGCACTGTACTGTCCGTTGTTTGTTTTGTTTTGTTTTGTTTTGTTTTTGAGACGGAGTCTCGCTCTGCCGCCCAGGCTGGAGTGCAGTGGCCGGATCTCAGCTCACTGCAAGCTCCGCCTCCCGGGTTCACGCCATTCTCCTGCCTCAGCCTTCCGAGTAGCTGGTACTACAGGCGCCCGCCACCTCGCCCGGCTAGTTTTTTGTATTTTTTAGTAGAAACGGGGTTTCACCGTGTTAGCCAGGATGGTCTCGATCTCCTGACCTCGTGATCCACCCGTCTCGGCCTCCCAAAGTGCTGGGATTACAGGCTTGAGCCACCGCGCCCGGCCCTGTCCGTTGTTTTAAGAAAACCGGGCCGGGCTAACACGGTGAAACCCCGTCTCTACTAAAAAATACAAAAAACTAGCCGGGCGAGATGGCGGGCGCCTGTAGTCCCAGTTACTCGGGAGGCTGAGGCAGGAGAATGGCGTAAACCCGGGAGGCGGAGCTTGCAGTGAGCTGAGATCCGGCCACTGCACTCCAGCCCGGGCGGCAGAGTGAGACTCCGTCTCAAAAAAAAAAAAAAAAAAAAAAAAAAAAAAAAGAAAACCGTAGGAGTTGGGGTGTGTGTGTGTGTGTGTGTGTGTGTGTGAAACGCCTGGATGTGTACATGATCGTTCCTAACTATAATGTCCGCTAACTCATCACGTAGCCCAAGCAGTGCTCTTTCCAGCTATTAGTGCATTCATTCAGTGATTCCACGAGGCACTTGCTATTATATCCCTATTTTACCGATGGGGAAATCAAGGCCCAGAAAAGTTAGGGAGTGTGTTCAAACTCACGCTGCCCGCAGCCAAAAGAGCCCGGTGGCTCACTCACAGAAGACTGGGGAAGACTGGGGAAGACTCAGTGCTGTGCACCGGACACATTGTGTGCTAGTTTGAATGGCTTTCACCACGTGCAACCGCTGCTTTTGCAAATGCATGATTCTAAACAATGCTCAGCACCCCAGCCTTCAGCACAGTCCCAAAGGAACAGCCCAGAAGCACACACTTCAGCCAGGACCCTCCATGCTGCCTCCCAGAGCAGCCCAGCAGCTGGACAGCCTGATGCCGACCCTGGGATGGGTCAGCAAGTCCTGGATGCCTTTTACCTGCACTCAGTTCATCCTCCCAGGCCCCAGGACACACAGACTCCTGCCCCTGGGCTGGGGGCCAGAAGCCACCGAGCTGGAAGGCGCAAGAGGTCTCCTGGCCCACGACGTCTGTTTTCCAAATGAAGAGGTTCCCCAGTGCCCTGTGGTCAGCCATAGCATTCACTCACGTCCTGGTTCATTGAGCGAGTGTCTTCTGCACACCGGCCTGCCGGGAGAGCAGACGCTGCGAGGTAAGTGCTGCAGTTGACACAGTGAGAACAAGAGCCACCTGCAGGAGCTTCCAGCGCTTAGGGGTGGGGGACAAGAAGAGCAATAATTGTACCACCCGTGGCAAAATTGCAACAGAAAAAATGAGTGAACAGGTGGCTAAGTGCTGAGGTGATCAGGGCACACCGTAAGGGCCGAGATTGCTAGAGATGGCAAAGCCTGTACTCCTGGAAAGACCCAGGGAACCCCAGCCCAGCCCACCCTGGCCTGGAAAGTCAAGCTAAGGGGGTCTTCACCCCAAACGCAAAGAAATACCCAGGAAGAGTTTAGGAGAGGGTGAGATGGCAAGATGGGATTTGCATTTGGAAACCGTTACTAGGCCCACCAAGAGAGGACGTGTTTCTTTTTTGTTTTGTGCGGTCTTATTAAATGTTTTATTCTTTTTATAACTTTTAGGTTCAGTGGTATGTGGGCAGGTTTGTTATACAGGTAAATTAGGGTTCACAGGGGTTTGATGAACGGATTATTTCATCACCCAGGTTATAAGCAGAGTGCCCGATAGAGTACCCGATAGGTACTCTGCTTTTTTTTTAATCCTCTCTCAGCCTCCCAAAGTGCTGAGACTGCAGGCGTGAGCCACCACGCCTGACCCATCTTAACCATTTTTAAGTGCACAGTTCAGTGACATTAAGTACAATCACGTTGTTGTGGGCCGGCTGTGGTGGCTCACACCTGTAATCCCAGCACTTTAGGACGTCGAGGCAGGAGAAATTATTTTTTGATCCTCTCTCCCTCCTCCCACCCCCGCACCCTCAAGTGGGACCTGGTGTCTCTTGTTCTCTTCTTTGTGTCTGTACATTTTCAATGTTTACCTCCCACTTATAAGTGAAAACATGTAGTATTTGGTTTTCTGTTACTGTGTTAGTTCGCTTGGGATAACGGCCTCCAGCCCCATCCATGTTGCTGCAGAGGACGTGATCTCATTCTTTTTTATGGCTGTGTAGTATTCCATGGTGTATATGAACCACAGTTTCTTTTTTTTTGAGACAGGGTCCCACTCTGTCACCCAGGCTGGAGTGCAGTGGCTTAATCTCTGCTCACTGCAGCTTTGACTGCCTGGGCTTAGGTGATCCTCCTGCCTCAGCCTCCCGAGCAGCTGGGATTACAGGTGCATGCCACCACACCCCACTAATTTTTGTATTTTTTGTAGAGATGAGATCTCACAATGCTGCCCAGGCTGGTCTCAAACTCCTGGGCCCAAGTGATCCTCCTGCTTCGGCCTCCCAAACCGTTGGGATTACAGGCGTGAGCCACTACGCCCGGCGGAGTAAAACTCCACCTCAAAAAAAAAAAATTAAAAATTAAAAATTAAACAACAGACATAAGCCACCACACCCAGCCTCAGAATGTGTTTGTTTTTGTTTTTTGTTTTGTTTTTTTGAGGCGGAGCTTCGCTTTTTTCACCCAGGCTCGAATGCCATGGTGTGATCTCGGCTCACCGCAACCTCCACCTCCCAGGTTCAAGCAATTCTCCTGCCTCACCCTCCCAAGTAGCTGGGATTACAGGCACGTGCCACCACACCCGGCTAATTTTTGTATTTTTAGTAGAGATGGGGTTTCGCCATGTTGGCCAGGCTGGTCTCGAACTCCTGACCTCATGATCCACTCGTCTCAGCCTCCCAAAGTGCTGGGACTACAGGCGTGAGCCACCACACCCGGCCCATCTTAACCACTTTTAAGTGCACAGTTCAGTGACATTAAATACAATCTCATTGTTGTGGGCCGGCTGTGATGGCTCACACCTGTAATCCCAGCACTTTGGGAGGACGAGGCAGGAGAATCGCCTGAGCCCAGGAGTTCGAGACCAGCCTGGGCAACATGGTGAAACCCTGTCTCTATAAAAACATTGTTGTATAACTGTCACCACCATCCAGCTCCAGAACTCGTTCCGCTTCCAAAACTGAAACTCGTCCCTGTTGAAGACTCATTCCTCATTCTGCTCCTTCAGCCCCTGGCACCCACTCTTCTACTTTCTTTTTTTTTGAAACAGAGTCTTGCTCTGTCACCCAGGCTGGAGTACAGTGGCATGATCTCCGCTCACTGCAACCTCCACCTCCCGGGTTCCGGCGATTCTCCTGCCTCAGCCTCCTGAGTAGCTGGAACTACAGGTGTGCGCCATCACACCCGGCTAATTTTTGTATTTTTAGTAGAGATGGGGTTTCGCTATGTTGGCCAGACTGATCTCAAACTCCTGAGCTCAGGTGATCCGCCCGCTTCCGCCTCCCAAAGTGCTGGGATTACAGGCGTGAGCCATGGAGGCAGGCCCACTCTCCTGCTTTCTGTCTCTGTGGTTCAACTCCTCTAAAAACCTCATATACATAGAATCCTACGGTATTTGTGCTTCTGTGACTGGCTTCTTTCACTGAGTATGATGTTCTCCAGGTTCATCCGTGTTGTAGTGTGGGGCACAGCAATTGATACCCCAAAATAGGGCGCTTCGACACACTGAACTGAAGAAAAGCGCTCACGGTCTCTCCAACCTCCCCCAGCTTCTCCCAAAGTCAAAGCTTCTTTATCTGCCTAAGATCCAGACCCACCAAGGAGAGCAATTGTTTATTCCTTCCCCTCCCTGAAGGACCAAGAATGTGGCCACACCTGAACAGAGCCTTTCCCATCAGAGAACCACCTACGAGTTAGCCCTTTCCCTTCAGAGAGAACCATCTGGGGGTTACCGTGGCTTCCCAGACACATTCATTCTCCCGGTGTATCCCCTCAACAGAGCTGCCCTTCTCCCCTCCTCCCATAACCTGCTTTGCTTCTGACCTCCCTGAGGGTGTGGGCAGTCGCTCTGTGATTCTCCCTGGATGCACACGTTCCATAAACATGCATGCTCCTTCTCACCTGCTTTTTTGTGAGTTCATTTTTCCACAGACCTTCCGCGGCTCAGCTGTGGCCCTTACGGTCCCGAGATGTGGCCCTTACAGTCCTGTGTGTCAGAATGTCCTTCCTTTTCAAGGCTGGATGATACCCGTTGTGTGGATAGACCACATTCTCTTTCTCCTCTTTCTTTCCCCCTTTTTTTTTTGAGACAGGATGTCACTCTGTAGCCCAGGCTGGAGTGCACTGGCAGGAGCCAGCTCATTGCAACCTCCGCCTCCCGAGCTCAGGTGAACCTTTCACCTCAGCTTCCCAAGTACCTGGGACTACAGGCGCACGCCTCCACACCCAGCTAATTTTTTCATGCTTTGTAGAAACCAGGTCTCAATGTGTTGTCCAGGCTGGTCTCCAACTCCCGGGTTCAAGCAATCCACCTGCCTCAGCCTTCCAAAGTGCTAGGATTCCAGGTGTGAGCCTCCGTGAGCCGGACCACATTTTCTTTGTCCATTTACCCACAGATGGACACATGGTTATTTCCACCTTTGACTGCGGGAATCATGCTGCTGTGCATGTGGGTACTGTTTCACCCGTCTGTGTGAAGAGATCACCAAACAGGCTTTGTGTGAACAACAAGGCTGTTTATTTCACCTGGGTGCAAGTGGGTTGAATCCGAAAAGAGAGTCAGCAAAGGGCAGTGGATTATCATTAGTTCTTTTTTTTTTTTTTTTTTTTGAGACGGAGTCTGGCTCTGTCGCCCAGGCTGGAGTGCAGTGGCCGGATCTCCGCTCACTGCAAGCTCCGCCTCCCGGGTTTACGCCATTCTCCTGCCTCAGCCTCCCGAGTACCTGGGACTACAGGCGCCGCCACCTCGCCCGGCTAGTTTTTCGTATTTTTTTAGTAGAGACGGGGTTTCACCATGTTAGCCAGGATGGTCTCGATCTCCTGACCTCGTGATCCGCCCGTCTCGGCCTCCCAAAGTGCTGGGATTACAGGCTTGAGCCACCGCGCCCGGCCTGATTATCATTAGTTCTTACAGGTTTTGGGATAGGCGGTGGAGTTAAGAGTAATGTTTTGGGGGCAGGGGGTGGATCTCATAAAGCACATTCTCAAGGGTAGGGGGAATTACAAAGAACCTTCTTCAGGGTGGGGGAGATTACAAAGTACATTGATCAGTTAGGGTGGGGCAGAAACAAATCACAATGGTGGAATGTCATCCGTTAAGACTATTTTCACTTCTTTTGTGGATCTTCAGTTGCTCCAGGTCATCTGGATGTATACGTGCAGGTCACAGGGGATATGATGGCTTAGCTTGGGCTCAGAGGCCAGATAACTGTTTGGGTCCCTACCTTCACTTCTTTGGTATACCCAGGATGGGAATTGCTGGATTGTAGGGAATGTTGTTTAATTTCTTCAGGAACCTCCACACCATTTTCCACAACATCCGCACCATGTTACCTTCCCCACAGCAGCACCCACGTGTTCCCATTCTCCACCGCCAACACTTGTTTTTTTCCATTAGTTCCTTTCAATAGTACCTATGGGTGTGAACTAATATCTCATTGTACTTTTTTTTTTTTTTTTTTGAGACAGAGTTTTGGTCTTTTTGCCCAGGCTGGAGTGCAGTGGCACGATCTCAGCTCACTGAAACCTCTGCCTCCCAGGTTCAAGTGATTCTCCTGCCTCAGCCTCCTGAGTAGCTGGGATTACAGGTGCACGCCATGCCCGGCTAAATTTTTTTTTTTTTTTTTTTTTTTTTGGTGACAGAGCTTTGCTCTTGTTGCCCAGGCTGGAGTGCAATGAAGTGATCTCAGCTCACTGCAACCTCCGCCTCCCGGGTTCAAGCAATTCTCCTGCCTCAGCTTCCCGAGTAGCTAGTACCATAGGCATGCACTACCACGCCCAGCTAATTTTTGTATTTTTAGTAGACACAGGGTTTCACCATGTTGGCCAGGATGGTCTCAATCTCTTGACCTTGTAATCTGCCCGCCTCAGCCTCCCAAAGTGCTGGGATTACAGGCGTGAGCCACCACACCTGGAGCTAATTTTTGTTTTGTTTTGGCTTTTTTTTTTTAGAGACTGAGTCTTGCTCTGTCACCCAGGCTGGAGTGCAATGAAGTGATCTCAGCTCACTGCAATCTCCGCCTCCCGGGTTCAAGCAATTCTCCTGCCTCAGCTTCCTGAGTAGCTAGTACTATAGGCATGCACTACCACACTCAGCTAATTTTTACATTTTTAGTAGAAAGAGGGTTTCACCAAGTTGGCCAGGATGGTCTCAATCTCTTGACCTTGTAATCTGCCCGCCTCAGCCTCCTAAAGTGCTGGGATTACAGGCGTGAGCCACCACACCTGGAGCTAATTTTTGTTTTGTTTTGGCTTTTTTTTAGAGACTGAGTCTTGCTCTGCCACCCAGGCTGGAGTGCAGTGGCACAATCTCAGCTCACTGCAACCTCTGCCTCCCGGGTTCAAGCAATTCTCCTGCCTCAGCCTCCTGAGTAGCTGGGATTACAGGCACATGCTGCCACATTTTTTTGTATTTTAGTAGAGACAGAGTTTCACTGTGTTGCCTAGGCTAGTGTTGAACTCCTGAGCTCAGGCAATCCGCCCACCTTGGCCTCCCAAAATGCTGGAATTATAGGAGTGAGCCACCATGCCCGGCCTACATTTTTTATTTTTAGTAGAGATGGGGTTTCACCATGTTGGCCAGGCTGGTCTCAGTGATCCTCCTGACCTCAAGTGATCCACCTGCCTCAGCCTCCCAAAGTGCTGGGATTCCAGGCGTGAGCCACTGCATCCGGCCTGACTGTGGTTTTGATTTGCATTTCTCTAAGGACTAAACTCTGATATTTTTTATCTTGCCCAAATTCTTATCTAAGGAGTCTGGAGAGTCATGCCCTACCCATAAATTCTCACCAGATGGGTTTTATTTAATCCTATATGTTGTGACTTACTTTTTTTTTTTTTTTTTTTTTTTTTTTAGACAGAGTCTCTCTCTGTCACCCAGGCTGGAGTAGAATGGCACAATCTCGGCTCACTGCAACCTCTGCCTCCAGGGTTCAAGCAATTCTCCTGCCTCAGCCTCCCAAGTAGCTGGGATGACAGGCACCCGCCCCCACGCCCAGCTAATTTTTGCATTGTTAGTAGAGACGGGTTTCTCCATGTTGGTCAGGCTGGTCTCAAACTCCCAACCTCAGGTGATCCACCCGCCTCGGCCTCCCAAAGGGCTGGGGTTACAGGCATGGACCATCACGCCCTGCCCAATTTTTGTATTTGTAGTAGAGAGGGAGTTTCTCCATGTTGGCCAGGCTGATCTCGAACTCCTGACCTCAGGTGATCCACCACCTTGGACTCTCAAAGTGCTGGGATTACAGGTGTGAGCCATCATGCTGGTTAGCCATATATATATATTTTTGTTTTGTTTTGTTTTTTGGGTTTTTTTAAGGCTGGAGTGCAGTGGCGTGATTTCGGCTCACTGCCAGCTCCGTCTCCCGGGTTCACACCATTCTCCTCCCTCAGCCTCCGAGAGTAGCTGGGACTACAGGCGCCTGCCACCACGCCGGGCTAATTTTTTGTATTTTTAGTAGAGACAGGGTTTCACTGTGTTAGCCAGGATGGTCTTGATCTCCTGACCTCGTGATCCACCCGCCTCAGCCTCCCAAAGTACTAGGATTACAGGCATGACCCACAGTGCCTGGCCTGCCTGGTTAGCCATATTTTTTTTTTTTTTTTTTTTTTGAGACGGAGTCTCACTCTGTCGCCCAGGCTGGAGTGCTGTGGCCGGATCTCAGCTCACTGCAAGCTCCGCCTCCCGGGTTCCCGCCATTCTCCTGTCTCAGCCTCCCGAGTAGCTGGGACCACAGGCGCCCGCCACCTCGCCCGGCTAGTTTTTTGTATTTTTTAGTAGAGACGGGGTTTCACCGTGTTAGCCAGGGTGGTCTCGATCTCCTGACCTCGTGATCCGCCCATCTCAGCCTCCCAAAGTGCTGGGATTACAGGCTTGAGCCACCGCGCCCGGCGGTTAGCCATATTTTGAAGGCTCTGCAAAGCCCTCCTTTGTGGGGGAAAATTTGCGTCTGTAAAGAATCTCTATTAACATAGCTAGATCTTTTTCTTCCAGGCCCTCCCAATCCTAAAGAGATTAACTGAAAGTCTAGCATAGGAATTATTTGTCACTTATTGTCTCTAAGGGCAGCCACTGTAAGACCTCAAAGGAATTTTGGCCTCCACAATCTTTCATCTTAACCTGAACATTTCCTTTCTATGGATCCCAGGTTTTTAGACAAACTTAACCAATTGTCAACCAGAAAATGTTTAAATTTACCTGTAGCCTGGAAGCCTGCCCACCACCCCTTTGAGTTGTCCCGCCCTTCCGGACCAAACCAATGTCTTTCTTAAATGTATTTGATTGATGTCTCCTGCCTCCCTAAAATGTATAAAACCAAGCAGCGCCCCGACCACCTTGGGCACAGGTTCTCAGGACCTCCTGAGGCTGTGTCAGGGGCAAGGGTCACTCGTGTTTGGCTCAGAATAAATCTCTTCAAATATTTTACAGACTTTGACTCTTTTTGTCGACATTTGTATGTGCTTACTGGCCATTTGCGTATCTCCTTTGGAGAAATGTCTATTCAAGTGCTTTGCCCATTTTGTAATCTGGTGGCTTGAATTTTTCTGCTGAGTTGTAGGAGCTGGTTACGTATTCTGGATGTTAACTACCTGCTTTTGTAAATAAAGTTTCCCTGAAGCCGTGACCTGCGTTTATTGGTTGTCTGTGCCTTTTTTAGTGCTACTGACATCACCTTTGTAAAATTATGACTGAGACAGTGAAAGAGATATAACTTAACCAACTCCATCTTGCTTCTAACCTCCAAGCTGTCTTTGTTCATTCCTGGGCATAGGCTAAACTAACTTTGGGAGAAATTTAACTTGTTGTTTATAGTTTAAAACAAAGACAGTAACAGCCCTTTCCCAAAGCAAACCTCCTTCTTGCCTGGGGACTAGTCTAACATTAGCCACGGGATTAGAAATTATGGTTTAGGAGTCATGCAGCCGGAGGCTACAAGATTCTGACCCTCCCTACACTGCTTCTAAGATTAGCGCTTGAGATATTTTGCAGACCCTGCACTTGATGGATCAGCTGGCTCCACCCAGATCGATAAATTGGCTTGTCTGATCTTGTGGCCCGGACCCAGGGACTGACTCAAAACAAGAAGACAGCTTCCACTCGCTGTGATTTCATCCCTGACCAATCAGCACTCCTGGCTCACTGTGATTTCAACTCTGACCAATCAGCACTCCTGGCTCACTGGCTTTCCCCCACCCACCAAATTATCCTTAAAAACTCTACTCCCCAGCTGGGCGCGGTAGCTCACACCTGTAATCCCAGCACTCTGGGAGGCCGAGGTGGGCGGATCACGAGGTCAGGAGTTCAAGACCAGCCTGGCCATACCGTGAAACCCCGTCGCTACTAAAAATAGAAAAATTAGCCAGGCATGGTGGCAGGTGCCTGTAGTCCCAGCTACTCAGGAGGCTGAAGCAGAAGAATCGCTTGAACCCAGGAGGCAGAGGTGGCAGTGAGCCGAGACTGACCCCCTGCACTGCAGCCTGGGGTACATAATGAGACTTCATCTCAAAAAAAAAAAACACAACAACAAAAACCGCCAGGCACAGTGGCTCACGCCTGTGATCCCAGCACTTCAGGAGGCGGAGGCGGGCGGATCATGAGATCAGGAGATCAAGACCATCCTGGCCAACAAGGTGAAACCCTGTCTCTACCAAAAATACAAAAAAAAATCAGCTGGGTGTGGTGGCACATACCGTAATCCCAGCTACTAGGGAGGCTGCGGCAGGAGAATCGCTTGAACCTGGGAGGCAGAGGGTGCAGTGAGCCGAGATTGTGCCACTGTACTCCAGCCTGGTGACAGAGCTAGACTCTGTCTCAAAAAAAAAAAAAAAAAAAAAAAAAAAAAATCAACTTTATTGAGGGGTATAATCCACATTACAAATAAAGGTTCACATTCTGGCCGGGCGCCGTGGCTCACGCCTGTAATCCCAGCACTTTGGGAGGCCGAGGCGGGCAGATCACGAGGTCAGGAGATCGAGACCATGGTGAAACCCCGTCTCTACTAAAAATACAAAAAATTGGTCGGGCGCAGTGGCGGGCACCTGTAGTCCCAGCTACTCGGGAGGCTGAGGCAGGAGAATGGCATGAACCCAGGAGGCGGAGCTTGCAGTGAGTCGAGATCGCGCCACTGCACTCCAGCCCAGGCGACAGAGTGAGACTCGGTCTCAAAAAAAAAAAAAGGTTCACATTCTAAGAGTTCAGTTCAGTGAGTTTTGACAAATGTACAAACCCGTTTATCCACTGCCAATCACCACAGAGCATTGCCATGGCCCAGAAGTTATCTGCTGCCCTTTCCCATTCAAACCCCACCCCAGGCCGACAGTGATATGTTTTCAACACTATCGATGACTTTGCATTTTCTAGAATCCCACAGAAGTGGACTCTGCAGCCCAGTCTCTTCGTTTGCATCTTGGTTTGGGCCCATGTGCACTCATCCCTCTGGCTGTTTCCATGGCTGAGCAGGATCCATCCTTTCCTGTGGCTGAGTGGAGGGCCATCCTTTCCCGTGGCTAAGTGGAGGGCCATCCTTTCCCGTGGCTGAGCAGGGGCCAGCCTCTCCCGTGGCTGAGCAGGGTCCTTCCTTTCCTGTGGCTAAGTGGAGGGCCATCCTTTCCCGTGGCTGAATGGAGGCCCATCCTTTCCCGTGGCTGAGTGGAGGCCCATCCTTAGGCACCTCCAGTGAGCAGCCTACATCCTCGGAGGATGGAAAATGGATTTGCCTCTTCACAGGCTTTTCTGGTTCTAGCTTTGGGCTATTTATGCGTGAAGCTGCTAAGAACATTTCCCGAATGTGATTTGTATAAATACCTAGGAGTAGGATTCCTAGTCCTGAGGTCAGTGTCTGTGTAGTAGCATAAAAACAGCCAAAAGGTTTTCTGAGCCTCAGGGCACACAGGTGGGGCCCAGCAAGTGGGGGCCCAGAGAGCCCCCAGGACTGAAGCTGCCCAAAACCTCCCTTGAGCGCCCCAGGCTGTCTGTCCCCACTCCCACTGCCAGGAGCCTGCTCCAGGGCCAAGCATGAGGCCCACCCTGCCTAGGGCTCCCACATGCCCCTCCGGCACCAGCACCGCCAGGAGTGAGGGTGGACTGTCAAGCTTCCCTTCTTCCACTTCCTTCTCCAACATGCCCACCCCTCCTTTTTTTTTTTGAACAAAGAGACTGAAGGCCCTAGGATCCAGCCTGGAGGCTCCGAGATCTACCTAACGTGCCCTAGTGGAGGACAAAGATTTTTTCAGAAAGAGATCAGAACTCTGACTTCTGCGGCTCTCTGGGGCTGGGCTGGGGAAGGGAAGCAGCTCCGGACGGGAAGGGGGTGTGGCTCCTCCTAAAGGAGCTGCATGTTGTTCTGTTTTGTTTTTGATGGGATCTCCCTGTGTCACCAGTCTGGAGTGAGTTACATGATCTCCGCTCACTGCAGCCTTGACCTCCCAGCCTCCAGCGAACCTCCCACCTCAGCCTCCTGAGCAGCTGGGACTACAGGCGCAAGGGGTTTCACCATGTTGCCCAGGCTAGTCTGGAACTCCCAAACTCAATGAGTCCTCCCACCTCGGCCTCTTGAAGTGCTGGGATTACAGGCGTGAGCCGCCAGGCACAGGCCACTGCATCCTCTGAGAGGCCTTTTTTTTTTTTTTGAGACGGAGTCTAGCTCTGTCGCCCAGGCTGGAGTGCGGTGGCGCAATCCCAGCTCACTGCAAGCTCCGCCTCCCGGGTTCACGCCATTCTCCTGCCTCAGCCTCCCGAGTAGCTGGGATAAGGCACCTGCCACCACGCCCGGCTAAGTTTTTGTATTTTTAGTAGAGACGGGGTTTCACCATGTTAGCCACGATGGTCTCAATCTCCTGACCTCATGATCCGTCTGCCTCAGCCTCCCACAGTGCTGGGATTACAGACAGGAGGCACCGCGCCCGGCCAGTCCTCTGAGGGCTCTTCTTATCGTCCCTCCCATTTTCCTGGTGGGATAACAGAGGCACAGAGTATCCAGCCGAGGCTCCCTGTGGCACCTGGAGGGGACTTGGGCAGGTTCAAGCTCTCAGCTCTCTGACCTGCCCCAGGATTCAACCCACCCAGGCAGGGGAGGATCCAGGTGGCAACGCCAGGCTTTCGGCTCCTGTGTGTGACCACTGTTTGGGAAAATGCTCCGGAATATGTAAACAATGACGCGGCTCGCACTTGGCTATCACCTGGAGCCTCATTTACTAGGTCCACCCACGGATTACTTAATGATCCAGGGCAGGCTGGCAAGGTGGTTTCCCCGTGTAATCCCAGCATGTTGGGAGGCTGAGGTGGGCAGATTGCCTAAGCCCAGGAGTTTGAGACCAGCCTGGGCACCTTAGTAAGACCCTGTCTCTACCAAAAATTAAAAATTAGTCAGGCATGGTGGTGCACACCTGTAGTCCCAACTACTCAGGAGGCTGAGTGGGAGGATCACTTGAGCATGGGAGGTCAAGGCTGCAGTGAGCTTTGTGCCACTGCACTCCAGCTTTCGTGACAAAGTGAGACCCTGTCTCACTCTGAAAAAAGAAAAAAAATCTAGGACAAGAGTCAGTGAACAACTGGGCGCAGTAGTTCACACCTGTAATCCCAGCACTTTGAGAGGCCGAGGTGAGCAGATCATCTGAGGTAAGGAGTTCGAGACCAGCCTGGCCAACATGGTGAAATCCCGTCTCTACTAAAAATACAAAAACTAACTGGGCGTGGTGGCGGGCACCTGTAATCCCAGCTACTTGGGAGGCCAAGACAGGAGAATCTTTTGAACCTGGGAGGCAGAGGTTGCAGTGAGCCCAGATTGCGCCATTGCAGTCCAGCCTGGGCAACAGAGTGAGACTCCATCTCAAAAAAAAAAAGAGTCAGTAAATGTTTTCTGCAAAGGGACAGGTAGTATACATTTTCAGCTTTGCAGCCACACAGCCTCTACTGCAACTGCTTAACACTCTGCAATCGTAGTGTAACCGCCCAAGGGGTTCACTTTGCCCACTGCCTCAACAGAGCTGATTCATCAAGACAGGAGAATTGCAATAGAGAAAGAATAATTCAGCTGGGCGCAGTGGCTCACGCCTGTAATCCCAGCACTTTGAGAGGCCACGGTGGGTGGATCACCTGAGGTCAGGAGTTCAAGACCAGCTTAACTAACACGGCAAAACCCCGTCTCTACTAAAAATACAAAAATTAGCCAGGCGTGGTGGCACACACCTGTAGTCCCAGCTTCTCGGGAGGCTGGGGCAAGAGAATCACTTAAACCCAGGAGCCGGAGGTGGCAGTGAGCCAAGATCACGCCATTGCACTCCAACCTGGGCAACAGAGCGAGACTGTCTCCAACAACAACAACAACAACAACAACAACAACACAACGAAAAAGAGAAATTCACGCAGAGCCAGCTGTGTGGGCGTTTTTTTTTTTTTTTTTTTGAGACGGAGTCTGGCTCTGTGGCCCAGGCTGGAGTGCAGTGGCCGGATCTCAGCTCACTGCAAGCTCCGCCTCCCGGGCCTACGCCATTCTCCTGCCTCAGCCTCCCAAGTAACTGGGACTACAGGCGCCCGCCATCTCGCCCGGCTAGTTTTTTGTATTTTTTAGTAGAGACGGGGTTTCACCGTGTTAGCCAGGATGGTCTCGATCTCCTGACCTCGTGATCCACCCGTCTCGGCCTCCCAAAGTG
The DNA here is from genome assembly GCF_003255815.1 of Theropithecus gelada. Lineage (NCBI taxonomy): Eukaryota > Metazoa > Chordata > Mammalia > Primates > Cercopithecidae > Theropithecus > Theropithecus gelada. The sequence goes on along the minus strand of NC_037679.1, from coordinate 90,985,255 downwards.
CTGGGATTACAGGCTTGAGCCACCGCGCCCGGCCTGTGTGGGCGTTTTATCATCACTCAAATCAGTCTTCCCGAGCATCTGGGGAGTAGATTTTGTTTTTTCTTGTGGTTTTTTTCCACACACAATGTGGGTGAATCTTGAAAACGTGATTCTTGTGAAAGAAGACAGATGCAAAAGGACACATTGAGAGACAGAACTAGCTGCATTTCCTGGGCCAACTAAGAATCCCTAAGCCTAGCTGGGAAGGTGACCACATCCACCTTTAAACACGGGGCTTGCAACTTAGCTCACACCCAACCAGTCAGGTAGTAAACACAGCTCACTAAAATGCTAATTAGGCTAAAACAGGAGGTAAAGAAATAGCCAATCATCTCTATCACCTGAGAGCACAGGGGGAGGGACAATGATCGGGATATAAACCCGGCAACGGCAACCCCCTTTGGGTCCCCTCCCATTTTATGGGAGCTCTGTTTTCACTCTATTAAATCTTGCAACTGCACACTCTTCTGGTCCGTGTTTGTTACAGAGCTGAGCTTTTGCTCGCCGTCCACCACTGCTGAATGCCACCGTCGCAGACCCGCCACTGACTTCCACCCCTCCGGATCCGACGTCCGCTGCGCTCCTGATCCAGCAAGGCACCCATTGTTGTCCCTGATCGGGCTAGAGGTTCGCCATTGTTCCCGCACGGCTAAGTGCCCAGGTTCATCCTAATCGAGCTGAACACTAGTTGCTGGGTTCCACGGTTCTCTTCCATGACCCACGGCTTCTAAGAGAGCTATAACACTCACCGCATGGCCCAGGATTCCATTCCTTGGAATCCGTGAGGCCAAGAACCCCAGGTCAGAGAACAAGAGGCTTGCCGCCATCTTGAGAGTGGCCGCCACCATCTTGGGAGGTCTAAGAACAAGGACCCCCACCCCATAACATTGTGGCAACCATGAAGGGAACTCCAAAGCAGTGACTAATATTGGACCCCTTTCGCTTGCTATTCTGTCCTATTCTTCCTTAGAATTGGAGGAAAATACCGGGCACCTGTTGGCGGGTTAAAAACACTGTACTTAAGACTCAGGTGTGAGGCTGTCTGGGAAAGCGCTTTCTAACAACCCCCAACCCTTCTGGGTCGGGAGCGCGGTCTGCCCGGAACCAGCTTCTGCTTTCAGTTTCTCTGGGGAAGCTGAGGGCCGACTAGAGGCAGAAAACTGTCGTCCCGAACTCCTGTCATTAGCCGGTTGAGATTATGGTGTGGCCACAAGTCTCTACTCAATAATCGCCCATATGTGCACCCCTCCCTTTCAATCTGACCCATACCTCCGGGTCCTGACCACGACATTCTCCTTACCTCTGAATCTGCTTCCTCTGATCCCTGCCTCCTGGACGCTAATGCTTCAGACTTTCACTTCCTCTCCCAAGTATTAGAGCAGGTTGTATCTCCAAAGGGATCTAAGGAAGCTCTATGCTGGGTCCTTAGGCCCCTAGGCTATGAACCCAGGGAGTCTTGTCCCTGGTGTCCCTCCCAATTTAGGCATACAGCTCTTGACATGGGTAGTTATGTGGGACCCGTTCCCCACCACCCTTGCCAGGGCCTTAGAACTGATAACCCAGTACTATAACCACTGGAACTGGGTCTACAACAACGTAATAGATCAGGGTGAAATACTGTAACCACTGGAACTGGGTCTACAACAACGTAATAGATCAGGGTGAAATACTGTAACCACTGGAACTGGGTCTACAACAACATAATAGATCAGGATGAAAGCAAATTGAGTAAATAAAAGGGAGGCGCATATTCCTATAGTGGCGCATGGGGGCAATGAGAGAACGTCCTTCCACTGTGTTTCCAAAAATCCATCTACAAAGACAGAAAGGGGAAAGTAAGAGAGAAAGATAGATAGTAAAGAAAAAACAGTGTACCCTATTTCTTTAAAAGCCAGGGTAAATTTAAAACTTATAATTGACAACTGAAGGTTTTCTCTATGACCCTATAACACTCCAACACTACTTTGTTGTCAGTGTAAATGAGGGTGTATCCTGAAAGTACTGAGGCCCCCGAACAACCAGTAGCCTTCCTATCAAAAATCCTTAACCCAGGAACCCGTGGGTGGCCCAAATGCATTCGATCTATAGTGGCAACTGCTTCGCTAACAAAAGAAAGTAGAAAATTAGCCTTTAGAGGAAACCTCATTGTGAGCACACCTCATCAGTTCAGAACTATCCTAAGTCAAAAAAGCAAAAAGGTAGCTTACTAACTCAAAAATCTTAAAGTATGGGACTATTCTGTTAGAGAAAGTTAATATAACATTAACCACTGATAATTACCTTAACCCAGCAGATTTCCTAACAGGGGATTTAAATCTTAATTACCCTACAAAGGTCTGACCAGACCTAGGAGGAACTCCCTTCAGGACAGGACAATAGATGGTTCCTCCCAGGTGATTGAGAAAAAAACACAATGGGTGTTCAATAATTGAGGGAAACTCTTGTAGAAGCAGAGTTAAGAAAATTGCCTAATAACTAATCTGCTCAAATGTGGGAGCTGTTTGCGTTCAGCCAAGCCTTAAAGTACTTACAGAATCAAAAAACTCTACCTCAATCCTGACTCAAAAGGTTACCCACACCCTCTCTGAAATAAATTTGCATAAGAACTGTTGTTTGTAGGAGTGCATCTTGATGCAGCAGCTGGGTTATTATGAAATACTCAGGAACCCAGCTCAGCTCTAGAACTCACCCCCAGTGCAAAGGCAATGTCAGGCACGCTGGTAAAGGACCACTAGAATCCAGCAGCCCGGACCCACCTTTGTGGTCAAGAAAGGCGGGAAAACAGGTGCAGGACTGCAACATCAGTGAGTGTAACTAATCTGATAAGCAAAGGTCCATGGGTGGTTACGCGCCCTGGAAAGGAGCTCACCTTTGAGCACAAAAAGAATGTTGGGCATGCTGGTAAAGGACCATTAGAATCCAGCAGCCCGGACCCCTTTCTTTGTGGTCAAGAAAGGCGGGAAAACAGGTGCAGGACCTGTTACCTTGGTGAGTGTAACTAATCCAGTAAGCAGAGGTCTGTGGGTGGTTACGCACCATGGAAAGGAATAAGCACTAGGACCATAGAGGACGCTGTAGGACTCATGCTCATCGGAAAATGACTAGGGGTGCTGGCATCCCTATGTTCTTTTTCCAGATGGGAAACATTCTCCCAAGGCAAAAATGCCCCTAAGATGTATTCTGGAGAATTTGGCCCAGCCAGAGTGAATGTACCTTTTTCCCTCTTAGACTTGAAACAAATTAAAATAGACCTACGTAAATTCTCAGACAACCCTGATGGCTGTGTTGATGTTTCACAAGGTTTAGGACAATCCTTTGATCTGACATGGAGAGATATAACGTCACTGCTAGATCAGACACTAACCCGAAATGAGAGAAATGCCTCCATAACTGCAGCCTGAGAGTTTGGTGATCTCTGGTATCTCAGTCCGGTCAATGAGAGGATGACAACAGAGGAAAGAGAACGATTCCCCACAGGCCAGCAGGCACTTCCCAGTATAGACCCTCACTGGGACAGAGAGTCAGAACATGGAGATTGGTGCCGCAGACATGTGCTAACCTGTGTGCTAGAAGGACTAAGGAAAACTAGGAAGAAGCCTATGAATTATTCAATGGTGTCCACTATGACACAGGGAAAGGAAGAAAATCCTACCGCCTTTCTGGAGAGACTAAGGGAGGCACTGAGGAAGCATACCTCCCTGTCACCTGACTCTGTGGAAGCCAACTAATCTGAAAGGATAAGTTTATCACTCAGTCAGCTGCAGACATTAGAAAAAAACTTCAAAAGTCCGCCTTAGGCCTGGAGCAAAACTTAGAAACCCTATTGAACTTGGCAGCCTCGGTTTTTTATAATAGAGATCAGGAGGAGCAGGTGGAACGGGATGAACGAGATAAGAAAAAGGCCACCCCTTTAGTCATGGCCCTCAGGCAGGTGAATTGTGGAGGCTCTGGAACGGGGAAAGGCTGGGCAAGTCGAACACCTAATAGGGCTTGCTTCCAGTGCGGTCTACAGGGACACTTTAAAAAAGATTGTCCGAATAGAAATCAGCCGCCCCTCGTCCATGCCCCTTATGTCAAGGGAATCACTGGAAGCCCCACTGCCCCAGCAGACGAAGGTCCTCTGAGTCAGAAGCCACTAACCAGATGATCCAGCAGCAGGACTGAGGGTGCCCGGGACCAGCGCCAGCCCATGCCTTCACCCTCAGAGAGCCCCAGGTATGCTTGACCGTTGAGGGCCAGGAGGTTAACTGTCTCCTGGACACTGGCGCAGCCTCCTCAGTCTTACTCTCCTGTCCCGGATAACTGTCCTCCAGATCTGTCACTATCTGAGGGGTCCTAGGACAGCCGGTCACTAGATAGTTCTCCCAGCCACTAAGTTGTGACTGGGGAACTCTACCCTTGTCCTTAGGTACATGGATGATTTACTTTTAGCCGCCCGTTCAAAAACTTTGTGCCATCAAGCCACCCAAGTGCTCTTTTTAAAAATTTTTTATTTTTATTTTATTTTATTTTTTTTTTTTGAGACGGAGTCTCGCTCTGTCGCCCGGGCTGGAGCACAATGGCCGGATCTCGGCTCACTGCAAGCTCCACCTCCCGGGTTCACGCCATTCTCCTGCCTCAGCCTCCTGAGTAGCTGGGACTACAGGCGCCCGCCACCTCGCCCGGCTAGTTTTTGGTATTTTTTAGTAGAGACAGGGTTTCACCATGTTAGCCAGGATGGTCTTGATCTCCTGACCTTGTGATCCACCCGTCTCAGCCTCCCAAAGTGCTGGGATTACAGGCGTGAGCCACCGTGCCCGGCCAATTTTTTATTTTTTTTTTTTGAGACTGAGTCTCGCTGTGTCACCCAGGTTGGAGTACAGTGGTGTGATCTCAGCTCACTGCAAGCTCTGCCTCCCGGGTTCACGTCATGCTTCTGCCTCAGCCTCCCAAGTAGCTGGGACTACAGGTGCCTGCCACCACGCCCAGCTAATTTTTTGTATTTTTAGTAGAGACGGGGTTTTACCATGTTAGCCAGGATGGTATTGATCTCCTGACCTTGTGATTCACCTGCCTCGGCCTCCCAAAGTGCTGGGATTACAGGCCTGAGCCACCGCACCCAGCCCCAAATTTCCTTGCCACCTGTGGATATAAGGTTTCCAAATCAAAGGCTCAGCTCTGCTCACAGCAGGTTAAATACTTAGGGTTAAAATTATCCAAAGGCACCAGGGTCCTCAGTGAGGAACGCATCCAGCCTATACTGGCTTATCCTCATCCCAAAACACTAAAGCAACTAACAGCGTTCCCTGACATAACAGGCTTCTGCTGAACATGGATTCCCAGGTACAGCGAAATAGCCAGACCATTATATACACTAATTAAGAAAACTCAGAAAGCCAATACCCATTTAGTAAGATGGACACCTGAAGTAGAAGCAGCTTTCCAGGCCCTAAAGAAGGCCCTAACCCAAGCCCCAGTGTTAAGTTTGCCAACGGAGCAAGACTTTTCTTTATATGTCACAGAAAAAACAGGAATAGCTCTAGGAGTCCTTACACAGGTCCGAGGGACCAGCTTATAACCAGTGGCATAGCTGAGTAAGGAAATTGATGTAGCGGCAAAGGGTTGGCCTCATTGTTTACGGGTAGTGGCGGCAGTAGCCGTCTTAGTATCTGAAGCAGTTAAAATGATACAGGGAAGACATCTTACTGTGTGGATGTTTCATGATGCGAACGGCACACTCACTGCTAAGGGAGACTCGTGGCTGTCAGACAGCCGTTCGCTTAAATATCAGGCTCTATTACTTGAAGGGCCAGTGCCGCGACTGCGCACTTGTGCAACTCTTAACCCAGCCACATTTCTTCCAGACAATGAAGAAATGATAGAACATAACTGTCAACAAGTCATTGCTCAAACCTGCGCCGCTCGAGGGGACGTTCTAGAGATTCCCTTGACTGATCCTGGCCTCAGCTTGTATGCTGACAGAGGTTTCTTTGTAGAAAAAGGACTTCGGAAGGTGGGGTATGCAGTGGTCAGTGATAATGGAATACTTGAAAGTAATCCCCTCACTCCAGGAACTAGTGCTCAGCTGGCAGAACTAATGGCCCTCACTTGGGCACTAGAATTAGGAGAAGGAAAAAGGGTAAATATAACGCAGACTCTAAGTATGCTTACCTAGTCCTCCATGCCCACACAGCAACATGGAGAGAAAGAAAATTCCTAAGTTCCGAGGGAACACCTATCAAGCATCAGGAAGCCACTAGGAGATTATTATTGGCTGTACAGAGCCCTAAAGAGGTCGCAGTCTTACACTGCCAGGTCATCAGAAAGGAAAGGAAAGGGAAATAGAAGGGAACTGCTAAGCGGATATTGAAGCCAGAAGGGCTGCAAGGTGGGACCCTCCATTAGAAATGCTTATAGAGGGCCGGGCGCGGTGGCTCAAGCCTGTAATCCCAGCACTTTGGGAGGCCGAGACAGGCGGATCACGAGGTCAGGAGATCGAGACCATCCTGGCTGACACGGTGAAACCCCGTCTCTACTAAAAAATACAAAAAACTAGCCGGGCGAGGTGGCGGGCGCCTGTAGTCCCAGCTACTCGGGAGGCTGAGGCAGGAGAATGGCGTGAACCCGGGAGGCGGAGCTTGCAGTGAGCTGAGATCTGGCCACTGCACTCCAGCCTGGGCCACAGAGCGAGACTCTGTCTCAAAAAAAAAAAAAAAAAAAAAAAGAAATGCTTATAGAAGGACCATTAGAAATGCTTATAGAAGGACTCCTAGTATGGGGTAATCCCTTCTGGGAAACCAAGCCCCAGTACTCAGCAGAAGAAATAGAACGGGGAACCTCACGAGGACATTGTTTCCTCCCTTCAGGATGGCTAGCCACCGAAGAAGGAAAAATACTTTTGCCTGCAGCTAACCAATGGAAATTACTTAAAATCCTTCACCAAACCTTTCACTTAGGTATTGATAGCACCCATCAGATGGCCAAATCATTATTTACTGGACCAGGCATTTTCAAAACTATCAAAAAGATAGTCAGGGCCTGTGAAGTATGCCAAAGAAATAATCCCCTGCACTGCAGGCCATACAGTTCAATCCCTGTATCTTTAACCTTCTTGTTAAGTTTGTCTCTTCCAGAATCGATGCTGTAAAACTACACATCGTTCTTCAAATGGAGCCCCAGATGCAGTCCATGACTGAGATCTACCACGGACCCAGGGACCGGCCTGCTAGCCTATGCTCTGATGTTGATGACATTGAAGGCACTCCTCCTGAGGAAATCTCAACTGCACAACCCCTACTATACCCCAATTCAGCAGGAAGCAGTTAGAGTGATCATTGGCCAACCTCCCCAACAGCACTTGGGTTTTCCTGTTGAGAGGGGGCACTGAGAGACAGGACTAGCTGGATTTCCTGGGCCAACTAAGAATTCCTAAGCCTAGCTGGGAAGGTGACCACATCCACCTTTAAACACGGGGCTTGCAACTTAGCTCACACCCAACCAGTCAGGTAGTAAACACAGCTCACTAAAATGCTAATTAGGCTAAAACAGGAGGTAAAGAAATAGCCAATCATCTCTCACCTGAGAGCACAGGGGGAGGGACAATGATCGGGATATAAACCCGGCAATGGCAACCCCTTTTGGGTCCCCTCCCATTTTATGGGAGCTCTGTTTTCACTCTATTAAATCTTGCAACTGCACACTCTTCTGGTCCGTGTTTGTTACAGAGCTGAGCTTTTGCTCGCCGTCCACCACTGCTGAATGCCACCGTCGCAGACCTGCCACTGACTTCCACCCCTCTGGATCCGACAGGGCGTCCGCTACGCTCCTGATCCAGCGAGGCACCCATTGTTGCCCCCGATTGGGCTAGAGGTTCGCCATTGTTCCTGCATGGCTAAGTGCCCAGGTTCATCCTAATCGAGCTGAACACTAGTTGCTGGGTTCCACGGTTCTCTTCTGTGACCACGGCTTCTAATAGAGCTATGACACCACATGGCCCAAGATTCCATTCCTTGGAATCCGTGAGGCCAAGAACCCCAGGTCAGAGAACAAGAGGCTTGACGCCATCTTGGAAACGGCCTACCACCATCTTGGGAGCTCTAAGAACAAGGACCCCCCTGGTAACAATATGACGTATGACACCACTTACATGAGACGCCCAGAACAGGCAAATCCACACAGATGGGAAGTGAGGCCAGGTGTAGTGGCGCACGCCTGTGATCCCTGCACTTTGGGAGGCCGAGGCAGGAGGATTGCTTGAGCTCAGGAGTTTGAGCCTGCAGTGAGCCATGCCTGCACCACTGCACTCCAGCCTGGGAAACAAAGTGAGGCCCTGTGTAAAAAAGTAATAATGAAAATTAAAATAAAGTGGTTGTCAGGGTCTGGGGGGCGATGCTTAAGGAGTGACTGGGAATGGGTGTGCAGTCTCCTTTTGGGTGATGAAACGTTTCGGAAGTGGCGTGAGGAGATGGTTGCACAGCACTGTGCACTGCCACTGAATTGTGCACTTTATGACGTTTGATTTTATGTCATATGAGTCTCACCTTAATAAAAAAGGACGTGAGGAGGGGGAATAAGGGAAAGGGGAGGACAAGAGCACAAATGGTGCGTAGGAAGCTTTTGCTAAAGTAACTTTTCCTGAGCACCATTGCCTGGTAGTATGGGAGTCCCACCAGCCTCTCCACCAGGCCCGGGTGAGGGTGGGACGGAGGGGGCTGGGAGCTGTGGCCAGTGTGGCCTGAAGACAGTGGAAGACAGGAACTGCTAGGGCCAGGGACCCAAGCTTTATCCAGCATCTTCCCAGCCCAGAGAGCTCCGGCCCCTGAACTTCAGCAGCTCCCAAATGAGGCCTGAGCTGGCCAGGAGCCTGCAGCCGGACAGACTGGTTCCTGCAGAGGCCCTTAGAGTGCCCCAAGGACTTTGCAGCTTGCCTGTGACTCAGCCTGACACAAGCGGTAGCCGGCCCCATGATGGGACAGACAGGTCACCAGCCTCACAGCACATCTGGAAGGCAGGCAGAGCCACCACAGGCAGAGAACCCCTGCAGGGCTGAGTCAGGGCCCGGGCAGGCTCCCGCTCCCCACGCCTCTGCTCTCCAACGTGGAATCCTCCAACATCCTCAATGCCCGGGCTCCACCAAGCAGGCGGGCAAACCTGCCCTCCGCGAATCCACCCATCTCTGTAAATGGTGCAGCTCTACCCAAGGCCCAACGCCCAGGTGAGTCTCCTGAGCTCACGCCCTCCCTCCTCCCCAACATCCAACCCAAATGCCCATCTCCTTCCCCTCCCTTCCCCAGTCCTGCCCTCCTGTCTCCATCCCCCGACCACTGCATCTGAGCCCCTGTCATCTCTGACCTGCACCAACCCCAAACCCCGAACGGGGGCAGCACCTTCTTTCCTCCTCATCCCCTGCGCCTGGCAGCCGCGGGACCTTTGCACTGACAGACTCTTTGCAACTAGAGAACACGCTTTCTCGAGGCTCTCCCTGATGCCCCCTAGTCAAGTGCTGACACCAGGAGTCCACGGACCAAGGTTGGCTGCAGGGTTGGCCACAGGGTGCCTGTGAACGTGGCTGGGGAGTCACCTCTTCCTTTTTGCTATCCTCCAGCAGAAATGTAGCATTTCCTTAGCTGATCCTCCCCAGGCATCATCCAAAAAAGGACACCTTGGTAGCACAACCAGTAAGTTTTCTTCGTAAATTGTTATTGAAACTCTCCTCATTTGTTTATTTATTTTTTATTTTTATGTATTTATTTATTTTTTGAGACAGAGTCTTGCTGGAGTACAGTGGCAATATCTCGCCGCACTACAACCTCCACCTCCACCTCCCGAGTTCAAGCAATTCTCCTGCCTCAGCCCCCTGAGTAGCTGGGATTAGAGGTGCGCGCCACCATGCCGGGCTCATTTTTGTATGTTAGTAGAGAAAGGGTTTTGCCATGTTGGTCAGGCTGGTCTCCAGCTCCTGACCTCAGGTGATCCACTCACCTCGGCCTCCCAAAGTGCTGGGATTACAGGCGTGAGCCACCGTGCCCGGTCTCTCCTTTGTTTATTTCTTGTTTTCTAGCTCCTTCTGCTGGAATATAAAGTCTGAGACACAGGGAACTTGAATCTGTTCATCTAAAAAAGGTTTGGAAGACCTCATCATTACCGTGGAATGCATGAGTCAATGCAGGAGTGAATGAAGTACCTGTGCGGGGCATGTCCAGCCACCCCTCCCGTCGAGCTCTTGAAACCTATCCCCTCTTGGCTGTGGGATCATGGGCTGTGAGCTGTGGCCCCAAGTCCCCTTCCTGGTCTAATGACCCCTGGCTCAGGGCCCGGCCCCACAGACAGGGTTCTGGACCTGATGCCAATAGAGTTGTCTTCTCACCTGGACCAGAATCAGAAGGCTGGGCCCCCATGACAAGGCCTCACTGCAGCCCCCAGGGGCCTGGGTGTGCTTTTCTGTCTCTGGGCCTACGTTTCCTGCTCTGTAGAAGAGGCAAAGTCCACAACGCCTCCTTCCCCAGGCTGCGGGAGTGAGCAGCGAGGGTCAGGCCAAGGTGGGGTGCTCCTGGGTGCTCCCCAGACCACATGGACACTAGCCCTGGGATGCAGCCTGGGGAGGAGCTGCTGGGGGATCATTTATCCTGATTTGACATTCCAGAGGAGCTGGTCTGAATTTTAGACTTTTGACATTTACTTCGAATAAAGTTATACCCACAGGGAAACAGAATCGCTGACAGGAGGAGAAGGCGCTGAGTGCCATTGGGAGGGTCTAAAATATATCTCAAGGCTGCTTTTTTTTTTGAGGCAGGGTCTCACTTTGTCACCCAGGCTGGAGTGCAGTGGTGCGATCACAGCTCACTGCAGATTCCACCTCCTGGGCTCAAGCAATCCTCCCACCTCAGCCCACCAAGTAGCTGAGACTACCAGCATGTGCCACCATGCCTGACTAATTTTTTGTAGAGACAGGGTTTTGCCATGTTGCCCAGGCTGATCTCAAACCCCTGAGGTGAAGCAATCTGCCACCATTGGCCTCCCAAAGTGCTGGGATTACAGGTGTGAGCCACCGTGCCTGGCCAAGTCCACTCTTAATATGGTGCGGTGGGATGGCAACTTGGCAGGACTTCTATGAAGAGCAATTTGGAGGCACTACCCAAACACCCATTCACACAGACCTCCACTGGCTCCTGGGTCTGTCCTGTGGATATATTTTTATTTATTTATTTATTTATTTATTTATTTATTTATTTATTTATTTTTGGAGACAAAGTTTCGCTCTTGTTGCACAGGCTGGAGTACAGTGACGCGATCTTGGCTCACTGCAACCTCTGCCTCCCGGGTTCAAGCAATTCTCCGGTCTCAGCCTCCTGAGTAGCTGGGATTACAAGCGCCTGCCACCACGCCTGGCTAATTTTTTGCATTTTTAATAGAGACGGGATTTCACTGTGTTAGTCAGGCTGGTCTTGAAATCCTGACCTCAGGTGATCCACCTGCTTCAACCTCCCAAAGTGCTGGGATTACAGGCATGAGCCACCGCATCCAGCCTATTTATTTATTTATTTATTTAGTTAGTTAGTTTTTTTTTTTTTGAGACCAAGTCTCGCTCTGTCACCCAGGCTGGAGTGCAATGGCACGATCTTGGCTCACTGCAACCGCCACCTCTAGAGTTCAAGCAATTCTCCTGCCTCAGCTTTTGGAGTAGCTGGGATTACAGGCAACGCACTACCATGCCCGGCTAATTTTTGTATTTTTAGTAGAGACGGGGTTTCACTATGTTGGCCAGGCTAGTCTCAAACTCCTGACTTCAAGTGATCCGCCTGCCTCGGCCTCTCAAAGTGCTGGAATTATAGGCATGAGCCACAGCACCTGGCCTGTCCTACAGATATAGACACACATATTCAACATCAAATATGTATAGTAATGTCTGTTGCAGCATTTTTATATTGTGACAAACAAAATAAAAAATCGATCCTCTTAACCAGTTATTTTTAGACACAGGGTCTCACTTGGTCGCTCAGGCTGGAGTGCAGTGGCAAAGATCACAGCTCACTGCAGCCTCAAGCTCCTGGGCTCAAACGATCCTGCCACCTCAGACTCCCGAGTAGCTGGGACTACACATGTGAGCCAATATTAACCATGGCTAATTAAAAACTTTTTTTTTTTTTTTTTTGCCAGAGATGGGGTTTTACTATGTTGAACAGGCTGCTGTTGAACTCCTGGCCACAAGTAATCTTCCCACCTTAGCTTCCCAAAGTGCTGCGATGTTTAATTTTTTTTTTTTTTGACAAAGTCTAGCTCTGTCACCAGGCTGGAGTGCAGTGGCATGATCTCGGCTCACCGCAACCTCCGCCTCCTGGGTTCAAGCAATTCTCCTGTCTCAGCCTCCAGAGTAGCTGGGACTACAGGCACCTGCGACCACACCCAGCCAATTTTTTGTATTTTAGTAGAGACTGGGTTTCACCATGTTGGCCAAGATGGTCTCGATCTCCTGACCCCGTGATCCACCCGTCTCGGCCTCCCAAAGTGCTGGGATTACAGGCATGAGCCACCACACCCGGCCTGTTTAGTTTTTTGATACAGGATTTTTTGTTGTAACAGAAGATTGGCAACAGCTTAATACAAATTCATTTGGGGAAACTGACTAAATAAATTACGATGTACCCATTCATGGAGTACTACACAGCTGTTAAAAAGGAGATAATGGCCGGACGCACTGGCTCATGCCTGTAATTCCAACACTTTGGGAGGCCGAGGCGGGCGGATCACGAGGTCAGGAGATCGAGACCATCCTGGCTAACACCATCCTGGCTAACACGGTGAAACCCTGTCTCTACTAAAAATAAAAAAAAAAATTAGCTGAGTGTGGTGGCGGGCACCTGTTGTCTCAGCTACTTGGGAGGCTGAGGCAGGAAAATGGCATGAACCCAAGAGATGGAGCTTGCAGTGAGCCGAGATCATGCCACTGCACTCTAGCCTGGGCGACAGAGTGAGACTACATCTCAAAAAACAAAAAAGGAGATAACTTATTTTTTATATGCAGATCTGGAAAGAACTTCAATATACATTGTAAGTTTTTTTTTTTTTTTTTTTGAGAGGGAGTCTCGCTCTGTCGCCCAGGCTGGAGTGCAGTGGTGCGATCTTTGCTCACTGCAAGCTCTGCCTCCTGGGTTAATGCCATTCTCCTGTCTCAGCCTCTCGAGCAGCTGGGACTACAGGTGCCCGCCACGATGCCCGGCTAATTTTTTTGTATTTTTAGTAGAGACGAGGTTTCACCATGTTAGCCAGGATGGTCTTGATCTCCTGACCTCGTGATCTGCCTGCCTCAACCTCCCAAAGTGCCGGGATTACAGGCGTGAGCCACCGCACCCGGCCTCATTGTTAGCTTTAAAAACCATGACCAGGCCCAGTGGCTCACATCTGTAATTTCAGCACTTTGGGAGGTCAAGACAGGATTACCTGAGCCCAGGAGTTCAAAATCATCCTGGACAACATAGGGAGACCCCATCTCTACAAATAATTTTAAAATTAGCCCTGGCCGGGCGCGGTGGCTCAAGCCTGTAATCCCAGCACTTTGGGAGGCCGAGACGGGCGGATCACGAGTTCAGGAGATCGAGACCATCCTGGCTAACACGGTGAAACCCCGTCTCTACTAAAATACAAAAAAAAAATTAGCCGGGCGAGGTGGCGGGTGCCTGTAGTCCCAGCTACTCGGGAGGCTGAGGCAGGAGAATGGCGTGAACCCGGGAGGCGGGGCTTGCAGTGAGCTGAGATCCGGCCACTGCACTCCAGCCCGGGTGACAGAGCCAGACTCCATCTCAAAAAAAAAAAAAATAAATAAAATAAAATAAAATAAAATAAAATTAGCCCAGTGTGGTGGTGTCCCTGTGGTCCCAGCTACTTGGGAGGCTGAGGCAGGAGGATCGCCTGAGTCTGGGAGGTTGAGGCTGCAGTGAGCTGTGATCACACCACTGCATTCCAGTCTGGGTGACAGAGTAAGACCGTGTCAAAAAAAAGAATTAAAAAAAAGAAAAAAACCAAACATCAATTTTGATGTTCATAGCAGTACTATTCATAATAGTAAAAAACTAGAAAAGAGGCGGGCGTGGTGATGGACACCTGTAATCCCAGTGCTTTGAGAGGCTGAGGTGGGAGGATTGTTTGAGCCCAGGAGTTGGAGACCAGCCTAGGCGATGTGGCAAGAACCTGTCTCTGCACAAAACAGAGAACTAGCCAGGAATGGCGGGGGGTGTGTCTGTAGTCCTAGCTACTCTGGAGGCTGAGATGGGGGAAATCACTTGAGTCTGGGAGGTGGAGGCTGCAGTGAGCTGTGATCTTGCCGCTGCACTCCAGCCTGGGCAACAGAGTGAGACCCTGTCTCAAAAAAAAAAAAAAAATGGAAAGATCCAAACCCTCAGCTATATTTTTCTGCAATGGAATATTATGCAGCAGTAAAAAAATGCATGGGCCAGGTGGGGTGGCTCACGGCCGGGCATGGTGACTCACGCCTGTAATCCCAGCACTTTGATAGGCTGAGGTGGGTGGATCATTTGAGGTCAGGAGTATGAGACCAGCTTGACCAACATGGTGAAACCCTGTCTCTACTAAAAATACAAAAATTAGCCGGGCATGGTGGTGCATGCCTGTAATCCCAGGTACTCAGGAGGCTGAGTCAGGAGAATTGCTTGAACCTAGGAGGCGAAGGTTGCAGTGAGCTGAGAACGTGCCACTGTACTCCAGCCTGGCGACAGAACGAGATTCTGTCTCAGTAAATAAATAAATAAATAAACGGATGGCGGCTTCCTGCACCCACAGGATGCTTCCGAGGTGACATCACGCTGAGTGGGAAAAAGTGAACTCAGGAGATGGCAGTGGGTGTGACATCCTCTTTACGAAGTTAAAAACAATCAAAAACTGGCCGGGCGCGGTGGCTCAAGCCTGTAATCCCAGCACTTTGGGAGGCCGAGGCGGGTGGATCACAAGGTCAGGAGATCGAGACTATCCTGGCTAACACGGTGAAACCCCGTCTCTACTAAAAATACAAAAAACTAGCCGGGCGCGGTAGCGGGCGCCTGTAGTCCCAGCTACTTGGGAGGCTGAGGCGGGAGAATGGCGTGAACCCGGGGGGCGGAGCTTGCAGTGAGCCGAGATCGCGCCACTGCACTCCAGCCTGGGAGACACAGTGAGACTCCGTCTCAAAAAAAAAAAAAAAAAAAAAA
>NC_037679.1:90962976-90969940 GCF_003255815.1 Theropithecus gelada | reverse complement strand
AAAAAAAAAAAAAAAAAAAAAACAATCAAAAACTAAACACGACACTGTGATGCACCTGTGATGGATACGTGTGGCATGTCCCTAGGGCTAAACCTTCAACACAGGAAGGCAAGGGACGGCAGCACAAATCAAGACAGTGGCCGCCTGGGGAGGGATCGAGGGTTTGGAAGGCACAGAGGCAGATGGCAGCCATGGTTAACATCGAGTGGGCTGCTGAACCCACGGATTTTCATTATACTACAAATCAAACAAGTCCAGGCAGTGGGGTGCAGTAGCTCGCGCCTGGAATCCCAGGACTTTGGGAGGCTGAGGCGGGCCGATCCCCTGAGGTCAGGAGTTGAGACAGCCTGGTCAATATGGTGAAATGCCGACTCTACCAAAAATACAAAAATTAGCCAGGTGTGGTGGCCTGTAATCCCGGCTACTCTGGAGCCTGAGGCAGGAGAATCGCTTGAACCCGGGAGGCGGAGGTTGCAGTGAGCCAAGATCGTACCACTGCACCCCAGCCTGGGTGACACAGCGAAACTGTCACACAGAACAAAAAAAGGAAAAGAAGCCCAGGCTGATGCGGAGAGCACACCAAGAACCAGGATTTACATCCACCCGAGGGATGCACCTGAAGTTTTGTTCCAGGATTTACATCCACCCGAGGGATGCACCTGAAGTTTGGTTCCAGTGAATTTTTTTATTTTTTCCGAGACGGAAAAAAAAAAGGCAGGATAGTCTTGATCTCCTGACCTCGTGATCCTCCTGTCTCGGCCTCCCAAAGTGCTGGGATTACAGGCGTGAGCCACTGCGCCCGGCTGAATTTTTTTTCCTAAGGAACAATTTGTATAACCGTAGGGAGACATTTTTGTTTTTTGATACACTGCAGCCTTGGCAAAGGAAGGTCACAGGTCACACACCCTGTGGCTGTGTTGATGTTAAATATCTAGAATACCTAAATCCACAGAAACAGAAAGGTAAGTGGCTGCCAGGGCCTGCGGGGTGATAGCTAACAGGATCTCTTCCAGCGCATTTTGAACTAGATGGAGGTGGTGATCGTGAAACACACTGAATGCGCTCGGTGCCACTGAGTTGGGTGCTTAAAATGGTTAATTTTATATTATGTGAATCTCACCAAAAAAAACCAGAAGGATTTTGAGGAGGGGCGGGGGGTTCTGACTGTGGGCTCTGAGATGGGAGACCTCACTAATTGCTGGGGGGCACAGAGAATCTGCACAGGAAAGGGAGGCTGGGGGGAGCTGACGCATGGGCCTAACAGAGCTGGGGCTCCTGGCAGTGGCCCTTGCCCACCTTCTGTGCCGCCCCTGCAGGGACTTTGGATGTGGTCCAGCCTTGGGGAAGGGTGCGGTGGCGGATCCCAGCCTTCTGAGGTGGGGAGGGGACTCCTGCCCCGGGAGCGGCCAGGCTGTGTCTGGGCGGCCACACCCAGTGCACCTGCTCCTCACACCTGTGGGCATCCTGGCCGGCTCCCCCTGCCTTTCCCGCTGCGGGCCGTGAGGCCTGGGCCACTTCCCTTTGCCCTTCTCACACCACAGCCCTCCTGGCGGAATGTTCCTTGGCACCAGTGTGCACCCAGCCTTCCCGCCGCTGGGCCTGTGGGAATCCCGCCCTTCCTGCAGGAGCCAGCGTGGCCTCGGCGCCCCGTGGAGGGTGCAGGTGTCCCGGGCTGCAGCTCTGAGCTTGGCTTGCAGCTGCTTGGCCCTTCTGTGGCCCTGCTGAGGGTCAGACGCCCAGGCCCTGGACCTGAGCGGGAACCATTCTCAGCTGCACCCCAGTCCGTGCACACGGCCACGGGGCAGGGGACAGACCTGCATGGGGCTGAGTGGACGCAGCTCCCACGGGCTGCCTCGAGGATGGAGGATCTGATGCCACAAAGGGCTCAGAGCAAGGCCTGCAGCCGGGCCAGGAAGTGACTCAGCTGTGGCCCTGCCAGCCACAGGCCTGGGGGGGCTCGTGTCCATTCCCTCATTCAGCATCCCCTGACGTAACTTCTAACCATCCTTCCATGCTCACCGCACCTCGGGCCAAGCTCAGTCACGTGAGCTCCCACCTCAGCCCTGCCAGGCTCACACTCGGCTGGAACTGCACAAGGCTCTGGCGCTCTGTGACTTTAGGATTCAGCCCCATGTCCCCTCCTAAGGGGCTGTCCCTGATCACCTAGACCAAAGCCTCACCTCCCGGGCCCCCGTACTCCTCATCTTCCCCGGCCCCCGTGGCTTCAAGCTTCCATCACAGGACAACTGGCCCTGAGGTTCACTCACAACGTGGGGGACATAGGAAGCCACTGGAGATGAAGAGGGTTACACGGCTCACACATGGCCATGGATGGGGGAATCGTCCAAACAAATCCATTGTAAAGACATTTTGTGGGGACGGGACACATTTCAGTATGGACGAGTCTGACACGACATTATAAAATCATTGTGTTTTTGGTGTTTTTAGAGAAGGGGTCTCACCACGTTGCCCAGGCTGGTCTTGAATTCCTAGGCTCAAGTGATCCTATTGTCTCAGCCTCGAAAAGTGCTGGGATTCCAGGCATGACTCACTGTGCCTGGCCCAGAATTGTCAATTTTGTTAAGTGTGATCGTGATACTGTTGTTATGTAGGAAATGTGCGCCTTCTTAGAGAGAGAAACAAAATATTTAGCAGTGACATGTCGTGATGCCTATTTTTGCCTCAGAATTGCTGCAACAAACACAAAAATAAATAAAGCACCATCCAAAGTCCTCACAATGCTGGAATCTAGGTGCTGTGCTTATAAAAGGCTGTTCATTCAACTACTTTCTTTAAAAAAAAAAATTCTTTTGAGACAGGGTCTCACTCTGTTGCCCCAGGCTAAAGTGCAGTGGAGAGAGCATAGCTCACTGCAGCCTCCAACTCCCAGGCTCAAGCGATCCTCCTACCTCAGCCTCCCTAGTAGCTGGGACTACCAGTGCACACCACCATGCCTGGCTAATTTTTGAATTATTTTTACAGATGGGATTTTGCCATGTTGCCCAGGGTGGTCTTGCACTCCAGGGCTCCGGTGATCCACCTGCCTCAGCCTCCCAACGTGCTGGAATTACAGCTCACTCCAATTTTTTTTTTTTTTTTTTTTTGAGACAGAGTCTCGCTCTGTTGCCCAGGCTGGAGTACAGTGGTGCAATCTGAGCCCACTGCAACCTCTACTTCCCAGGTTCAAGAGATTCTTCTGCCTCAGCCTCCTGAGTAGCTAAGATTACAGGTGCCTGCCACCCTGCTTGGCTAATTTTTGTATTTTGGTAGATACGGGGTTTCGCCATGTTGGCCAAGTTGGTCTTGAACCCCTGACCTCAAGTGATCTGCCCACCTCAACCTCCCAAAAAGCTGAGATTTCAGATGTGCACCACCGCACCAGGCCCAGTCAACTACTTTCTTTTTTCTTTCTTTTTTGAGACAGAGTCTCTTGCTCTATCACCCAGGCTGGAGTACAATGGCACGATCTCGGCTCACTGCAACCTCCACCTCCTGGGTTTAAGCGATTCTCCTGCCTCAGCCTCCCGAGTAGTTGGGATTACAGCGCCCACCACCACATCTGGCTAATTTTTGTATTTTTCGGTAGAGACAGGGTTTCACCATGTTGGCCAGGCTGGTCTTGAACTCCTGACCTCGGGTGATGTGCCTGCCTCGGCCTCCCAAAGTGCTGGGATTACAGGTGTGAGATACTGCACCTGGCCAAGTCAACTCCTTTCTAAGCTTGAAAATTTTCACGAAGAAGAAATACTGTATATGAGAAATAAAAGAAAAAAGAACATACTGGGAATTCCTGTATGTTTACTTAAATAATCTCAGACCTTTTTCTTTCTTTCTTTTTTTTTTTTTGAGACGGAGTCTCGCTCTGTCGCCCAGGCTGGAGTTCAGTGGCACAATCTCAGCTCACTGCAACCTCCGCCTCCCAGGTTCATGCCATTCTCCTGCCTCAGCCTCCTGAGTAGCTGGGACTACAGCCACCCGCCACCTCGCCCGGCTAATTTTTTGTATTTTTAGTAGAGACAGGGTTTCACCGTGTTAGCCAGGATGGTCTCGATCTCCTGACCTCGTGATCCGCCCATCTCGGCCTCCCAAAGTGCTGGGATTACAGGCTTGAGCCACCGCACCCAGCCAGACCTTTTTCTTTATTGCTATGTAACACATACATAATAATATACGTAGCACATATAAACAGCATTATTAACTAAGGAACACCCTGTAAATCACCACCTCACCCAAAACTAAGAACATCTCCAATAATTTATTTTTTCTGTTTGTTTTGAGACAGGGTCTCACTCTGTCATGCAGGCTGGAGTGCAATGGCATGATCTTGGCTCACTGCAGCTTCGACCTCCCTGGCTGAAGCGATTCTCCCATCTCAGCTTCCTGAGTAGCTGGGACTACGTCGTGCACCACTATTCCCGGCTATTTTATTTTTATTCTTACTTTTTGTAGAGATGGGGGCGTCTCACTAAGTTGCCCAAGCTGATCTCGATCTCCTGCCTCCAGCGATCCTCCCACCTCAGCTTCTTCAAGTGCTGGGGTTACAGGAGTGACCACCGTGCCTGGCCCAGTTATTTTCATTACCATCTATGGTCCTACATCCCAACCTCCCCACCTTCCTGACCAGGCTATACTCATGCCTGAGTTTTGTGCTTATTATTCCTTTGTTTTTTGTTACTTTCTACTGAAGAATAACTGATTCTCAGTCAAGTACACTAATCCAAAGGGCACGACCTGATTCATTTTTGCTCACATGCGCACCTGTCATCGCAGCCCCTGAAGATGTAGGGCATCCCAGACCCTAGGAAGCTGGCAGGTGCCCGTCGTTCCTGATGAGTGAGTCACTGTCCTGATCTCAGCCTCTGGACATTCGCGTGCCCATTCCCGGACTGCACATAAATGCGGTCAGACAGGACTCACCGTGTGTTGGCTGCGAGACTCCCTGCTGAGACTGCATCATCTCCTTGCTTTTCACTAGACAGTCTTAGCATGTATATGCATGCGTATACCTAGAAGCTATCTTTTTCAGCCAGCTTTGCTTTTTGTTTTGTTTTGTTTTTTTGAGACGGGGTCACTCTGTTGCCCAGGCTGGAGTGCAGTGGTGCGATCTCGGCTCACTGCAAGCTCCGCCTCCTGGGTTCATGCCATTCTCCTGCCTCAGCCTCCCGAGTAGCTGGGACTACAGGCGCCCGCCACCACACCTTGCTAATACGGGGTTTCACGGTGTTAGCCAGGATGGTCTCGATCTCCTGACCTCGTGATCTGCCCGCCTCAGCCTCCCAAAGTGCTGGGATTACAGGCGTGAGCCACCACGCCTGGCCTGCTTGTTTTTAAGCTTTATAAAAAAAGCAACATAGTATAGAAAAAAAACCCTGTGTTTCACAGGGAAAACTATGCATTTTAAATCAGAGCAGGTACTCCAGGGCTGTCAGATTCTAGCCTTTCATTGTCTCCGAGCTGTTTTACATCACGTTGTAGGCTGAGGCAACTGACAGAAATTCTTTCTTAACCACACAGGTTGCATTGTGTTTCCTCCCACCCCTTAGGGAAAAAAAAAACAGATTTTCTTTCATTTACATACTCATTTTCATATTTTGTTGGATTTTTCTTTTTCTTTCTTTCTTTTTTTTTTTTTTTTTTGAGACAGGGTCTCGCTCTGTCAACCAGGATGGAGTGCAGTGGTGCAATCACAGCTCACTGCAGCCTTGAACTCCCAAGACTCAAGCCGTCCTCCTGCTTCCACCTCTCAAAGTGCTGGGATTACAGGCGATTACAGGCTTCTTGTGTGAATCACCTGCTCATGTTCCAGCAGGAAGCCGGGATGCAGGAGGAGCCACCCCTGGGGGTCAAGGTTGCCACTGTGCCCTGCGCCTGGAACAGAGTAGGCACTCCGCCAATAGCTGTTAGGCCCAGGCACATGCCAGGGGGATGCTGTCAAAGGCATGCAGCTAACAGGCTGGATGCAGCTAACAGGCCGGGGCGCTGGGCACGGAGGTCGCCATCGTGGGGTGGAGGACAGCCCATTCACAGCGGTAAGGGGACTCGGCCTCCTCGCCAGGGCTGCCCAACAGCCGGGCTGGATTTCTTCACCATTTCTTCTCAGACACGCTAGTGTTATTTCTGGTTCGTGCATGCCGGGAAAGATGCCCCTGCCCCCTATTTCACCTGCGGCAATGGATGGGGACATGGCATCTTTATGACCCTGTGAAATAAAACAGACATCTGTCCTGGCTGGCTGCTGTGGAAATACTGTTTTCCAAATGCACAAGGCACTCATCTCGGATGCTCTGAGGGGCCCTGTTGATCTTGCTGACACGTTGGAAGCTTTGGTGCAGGAGCTGAATTGACCCATCTAAGACGCCAGCCCCGGCAGGGGTCACTCGGCCACAGGGCAGCAGGGGCCTGCGTGGTCCTGTGTTCCCCGCTGTGCTCTCGGCCCGTGAGTCCCCTCCTCAGACCCCAGCCACTCTGGTGACCCCTAGGAGCCAGGTCCAGACTCACCTCACTCCTGAGTCCCTCACCTGGGCAACCTCTGGACCTACAGGAATATAGGGGTGAGGGTGGGGCCTTTGGAACCCCTTCCCCTCCCAGGCCCCCAGGGAGGTCTCACACCCAAGTGCCTTCAGAGATGAAGAGAGCCTGCCAAATCCCTCCAGCCCCAGGCAAAGGCAGTTCTGTGCATTTATGCTTTTGAGCAACAAACCCGCCCCCACAGGCTCGTAGGTAAAAACTCCCCTGCGCCATCCTAGAGATCTGGGGTCAGCTGGGAGGCCCAGCCCTTTCACCCATCCCTCCCCGCTTCACTCCTCCCTCTCCCCTTCACCCTCCCTCCCCACCTTCACCCTCCCTCCCCCTTCACCCTCCCTCCCCCCTTCACCCTCCTTCCCCACCTTCACCATCCCTCCCCCTTCACCCCTCCCTCCCCCCTCACCATCCCTCCCCCTTCACCCCTCCCTCCCCCCTCACC
>NC_037679.1:90953214-90962632 GCF_003255815.1 Theropithecus gelada | reverse complement strand
CCCTCCCTCCCCCCTTCCCCCTCCCTCCCCGCCTTCGCCATCCCCCCCCCTTCACCCCTCCCTCCCCCCTCACCATCCCTCCCCCTTCACCCCTCCCTCCCCCTTCACCCCTCCCTCCCCACCTTCACACTCCCTCTCCCCTTCACCCTCCCTCCTCACACTCCCTCCCCCTTCACCCCTCCGTCCCCCCTTCACTCCTCCCTCCCCAGGCATGACTGCAGAGTCAGCAGAGACAGCTGGGTTTGTGGCAGCCCTATTCATCATCCCCCAAACCTGGCAGCAACCGGGATGGCCTGCAGTCGGTGAGTGGGTGGGTCAGCGGGGCGCATCCAGACAGTGGGACGCTATTCAGCACCAAGAAGAAAGGAGCTTCCAAGCTCCGAAGACACAGAGGAAACAACAGCACACGTTATTAAGTGACAGAAGCCACCTGCGAAGGCCACAGACATGATTCCAATGTTGGACAAGCTGGGAAAGGCCAAACCCTGGAGGCAGGAAGAGAGTGGTGGCTGCCAGCGGGTAGGGATGAACAGAGGGAGTGAATGGGGGACCCGGGGGCAGTGAAACTACCCCAAGTGATGGCACCATGGTGATCTGTGTCCTGGTACATTTGCCCAAACCCACAGCAGGTACAGCGCCAAGAGTGAGTCCCAGCGTGAACTGCAGACTCCGGGTGACAATGATGGTCAGAGCAGGGCTACCTGGGGTGGCCAGCTGACGGCAGGGGCTGTGTGTGTGGGAGACACATGGAACTCCCTCTACCTTCTGCTCAATTTTGCCGTGAAACCAAAACTGTTCTAAAAAATATAGTCTTAGCTGGTCGTGGTGGCTCACGCCTGTCATCCCAGCACTTTGGGAGGCTGAGGCAGGAAGAACGCTTGAGCCCACGGGTTTAAGACCAGCCTGGGCAACAGAGGGAGACCCCATCTCTACCAAAATAAAAATAAAATATTAGCCAGATGCAGTGGCACAAGCCTGTATAGTCTCAGTTACTCAGGAGGCCGAGGCAGGAGGATTGCTTGAGCCCAGGAGGTGGAGGCTGCAGTGAGCTCTGATGCTGCCACTGCACTCCAGTCTGGGCAGCAGAGCGAGTCCAGCCCCTGCCTCCAGAGTGCCCCTGCCCACCCTCATGCTGGCCTCCCCTCCCCACCATCCTCCTGTTGATAACTTGGTGAGGAGCAGGGCGTGTGCCCTGACCCTGGGGACCCGTGGCCTGAGTCTGAATCCCTGCTCTGTCCAGTGAACTTTGGCCTCTTTTTGTTTCCCCAGCCTGAGGCCTTACACCGGCTCTTCCCTCCGCCCAAGTGCTCTCCCAATCATGCAAGTCCCAGCTCAAATGCCACCTCCTCCAGGAATCCCGCACTGACCACCCGTCTAAAGTGCCCCTGCATCCACCTTGACCCCAACTACCTAAGTCTCATGTCAGTCACACCGGAGGTGACTTCCTGACTTTCTCTCTTCTCCCTCCGACTGTCCGATGGCTCCTCAGAGTCCCTGAGATGGCAGGAAAGCCCGGTCCCCTGGCAGCCTTGGATGAGGGGGATACAGAGCCCCTGGTGCACCCCAGACCTGTTCTGGGGCACCTAACAGGTGGGAGATGGGAGTGCAGGGCCCAGCCCACCCAAGCATCACTGCCAGTTCTGGTTCACAAAGCACTTTCCAGCCCCTGCCTGGATGGGTTCTGTGAAACGCTGTGCAGCTGAGCTTTGCAGCCATACTTCCGCTTTCCTTCCAGCCTGGGTGCCGTCCACAACACACCCACCATTAACTTGGTTTTTCAGAGGCAGGGTCTTGCGCCGTTGTCCAGGCTGGATCACAGCTCACTGCAGCCTCAATCTCCATGCTCAAGTGATCCTCCTGCCTCAGACTCCTGAGTAGCTGGGACTACAGGTGCACGCCACCACTCCTGGCTAATTTAATTTTTTTAGGGACAGGGTCTCACCATGTTGCCCAGGCTGGTCTTGAACTCCTGGGCTCAAGTGATCCTCATGCCTTGGCCTCCCAAAGTGCTGGGATGAGAGGCAATGTTGCTAGCTGAACTTCTACTCTCTGTCAATTTTAAGACACATCCTGATTTCATGTGAGAAGATACGCATCAGAGATATGGTGAAATACGGTCAGAACATGCAAACTCTCCTGTTGCATCCACTGTGTGCCAGGCGTGGCTCCCCACATGCGTGTGGCTTGCTCCTGCGACCCCACAGACAGGGTAGACGCCACCACACCCAGTTCACAGATCAGAGACACCCACTGGGCACCACACTGCGAGTTCATGGTAGAAAAGGGCCTGATGCTCCAGGCGCCTCTAAACAGACCCTGGGAAGGGAGGGATCACTGGAGGCTGCGGTGAGGGCTGGGCCCCCAGGCAGGGCAGAGTCCAGGCTGACCAGGGCAGGTCATGCTGCAAGACAGCCACGGATTGCATCAGGGGCCCGGCTGCCGCGGTGGCCTGGAGATCCCCAGGGCGTCCTGGGTGATGCAACCGGGGCGAGGCTGGCCTCAGCCTGCCTCAAGGGCTGCAGGAGCCCCAGATACTGGCTCATGCATCCCTGCTCCCTCCCTCCCTCCCTCTTCCCTCATATCCCAGGTCCTCCCCAGCTGGGAGACCACCCTTCCTCGGTGGCGGCGCGCCCTCTGGTTTCTGTTTGTGTTTGGGAAACGAGTGTTGTAATAAATAAAAGCTGCTGTGTCACTTCTCCCAGGGGCCAGCCCACCGCTCAGTTGCCTGGTTTAGTGTATTATTTAAACAAATGGGCTTGGCTGTGTTCCAGGGAAGGCTGATTGATTCACACAACAGGCTCCAGGGATCCTCGTGTGGCCCCAGGACCCAGCTTGGCTGAGACCAATTGGATTAGTTTTGATCTTTCTTTCCTTTCTTTCCTCTTTTCTTTTCTTTCTTTTCCTTTTCTTCTTTTCCTTTTCTTCTTTTCTTTTTCTTTCTTTCTCCCTCTCTCTTTTTAAAGGAGTTCTTTTTTCTGGTTTTTTTTTTTTTTTTTGAGTCTCGCTCTGTCACCCAGGTTGGAGTGCAGTGGCGTGATCTCGGCTCACTGCAAGCTCCACCTCCTAGGTTCATTCACACCATTCTCCTGCCTCAGCCTCATCAGTACCTGGGCCTACAGGCACCCGCCACCACGCCCAGCTAATTTTGTTTTTGTACTTTTAGTACAGATAGGGTTTCACTGCATTAGCCAGGATGGCCTCCATCTCCTAACTTCATGATCCGCCCGCCCTGGCCTCCCAAAGTGCTGGGATTACAGGCGTGAGCCACTGTGCCGGCCTATGTTTTATTCTTTTGTTTGAGACAGAGTCTCTCTCTGACACTCAGGCTGGAGTGCAGTAGCACAATCTCAGCTCACTGCAACCTCCACCTCCCGGGCTCAAGCGATTCCCCTGCCTCAGCTTCCTGAGTAGCTGGGATTACAGGTGCCCACCACATCCAGCTAACTTGCGTTTTTTTTTTTCGAGATGGAGTTTTGCTCTTGTCGCCCAGGCTGGAGTGCAGTGGTGTGATCTCAGCTCACTGCAACCTCCGCCTCCCAGGTTCAAGCGATTCTCCTACCTCGGCCTCCTGAGTTGCTGGGATTACAGGCGCTCACCACCATACCTGGCTAATTTATTTATTTAAAAAATTTTTTTGAGATGGAATCTCACTCTGTGGCCTGGGCTGGAGTGCAGTGGTACAATCTCGGCTCTGCCTCAGGTTAAAGCAATTCTGCCTCCCAGGTTAAAGCAATTCTCCTGCCTCAGCCTCCCGAGTAGCTGGAATTACAGGCACCTGCCACCATACCCAGCTAATTTTTGTATTTTAGTAGAAACAGGGTTTCACCATGTTGGCCAGGCTGGTCTCAAACTCCTGACCTCAAGTGATCTACCCACCTCAGCCTGCCAAAGTGCTGGGATTACAGGCGTGAGCCACTGTGCCCAGCCTATTTTTTAGTATTTAACAGAATTTAGGACAAGTCACATAATCAATGATTCGTTACTTTATACACAGGAAGTCTTCTGTTACACAACTGGTTGTGAACAGAACAAAGCTCTTACAGCCTTTAGATGGCCAAAGAAATTCTCAAAGCCTGGGCATGTCCAAAAAGACTTCAACCACATCTTTTAAAAAACATAGACTCTCAGCCGGGTGCGGTGGCTCACGCTTGTAATCCCAGCACTTTGGGAGGCCGAGGCAGGCAGATCATGAGGTCAGGGGTTTGAGAATAGCCTGACCAACATGTTGAAACCCTGTGTCTACTGAAAATACAAAAATTAGCCAGGCCTGGTGGCACGTGGCTGTAATCCCAGCTACTCGGGGGGCTGAGGCAGGAGAATCGCTTGAACCTGGGAGGCGGAGGTTGCCGTGAGCCGAGATCACACCACTGCACTCCAGCCTGGGCGACAGATCCAGACTCCATCTGAAACAAAACAAAACAAACAAAACAAAACAACGTCCACTCTCTCCCCGGTTCAGAGGACTGGTGGAGGCTACGTCTGCCTCCCCGGGAAGCCCTCAAGGACTCGCCGAAGTCTCCGGCCTGCCAGTGTCCAGCGGGGGACACAGATCCGCCCTTTGCACCGGGAGCATCATGTCAAGTCTAAGAAAGCCCTGCAGGACCAGCCGTCTCCCACCCGTCGTGGAAAAGCCCATCGGCACCCCTCTGACTCCCGCGTGGGAATCACCAGGCCACCACCGTCAAACGGCCTCCCGCAGGCAGAGACGGCCAATCCAGTCCTCCTGTGCTCAGGGGAGGGCTCATCGCTCTGCCACAGTCCCCGCAAATCTCCAAATACAACCCGGATGTGTCTCCCTCACCGCCCTCGTCCAAGCCACTGCCTCTCCCTGGAAAATCCCAGCCCTGCACTCTTACTGGCCCTGCATCCACCCGTTCTCAGGGCAGCAGCCAGATGGACCTGCAGAAAGCTCCGTCTCATCAGGCCCCACTCTACCCGAAACCCTCCCGTGGCTCCCCTGAGCCTGCACAGTAAACACAGAAATCCCTGACACCCCGGCGTGTCCTCAGACTCTCCAGAGCACCCAGCACATCCCTGAAGCACCCAGGACCTCCTCAGAGCACCCAGCACCTTCCTAGAGTACCCAGCACCTCCCCACAGCAACCAGTACCGCCCCAGAGCATTCAGGACCACCCCAGAGTACCCAGCACCTCCCCAGAGCACTGCCCCAGAGTACCCAGCACCTCCCCAGGGTACTCAGCACCTCCTCAGGGTACTCAGCACCTCCCCAGGGTACTCAGCACCTCCTCAGGGTACTCAGCATCAGGCAGAGGGCCTAGCACACAACCCAGAGCACCCAGCACCGCCCAGAGCACCCAGCACTACCCGGAGCACCCAGCGCCGCTGGCTGCCAGGGCCTGTGCGCAGCCTCCTTCAGCTCCTGCAGGCTCGGCTTCCCTCCCCAACAAACACCGCCCCCCTGCCTCATTTTCCTACCAACATCTGATCACTGCACACTCCACCCACGGGTGACACGCTCTCACAGGTACAGCCCCATCAGCTTGGCTGCCTTGTCTCCCCGCTGGAATACAGGAAGCTTTACAGAAGATTTCACAAGATTACGGATTTGGCCTGTTTGGTTCAAGGCTGTGGCCCCAGCACCTGAAACAGTGCCTGTGGCTTAATAGGTGTTTGTTGAGTGAATAAAGAGTGACGGGAGGCTGGGGGCGGTGGCTTACACCTGTAATCCAAGCACTTTGGAAGGCCAAGGTGGGCTGATCACTTGAGGTCAGGAGTTCAAAACCAGCCTGGCCAACATGGTGAAACCGTCTCTACTAAAAATACAAAAATTAGCCAGGCGTGGTGACGGGCGCCTGTAGTCCCAGCTACTCGGGAGGCTGAGGCAGGAGAATGGCTTGAACCGGGGAGGCGGAGCTTGCAGTGAGCCGAGATCGCGCCACCGCACTCCAGCCTGGGCGACAGAGCGAGACTCCGTCTAAAAAAAAAGAGTGAGAGATGTGCAGGCACCCGCAGGGCACCGGCCGAGTGCTGGGAGGAGCCCAGGCCCCATGGAGGCTCCCGCCAGAGCCAGTGCCAACGCCACGTGACAGGAGCAAGCCAGGGTCCCCACCATTGTGCAAGTGCAGGGGAGACCAGTGGCAGAGGCCAGGAGACCTCCAGAGAAAGGGAGGGAGACAGAGAGACAGAGAGAGACAGATGGAGAGACAGAGATATAGAGACAGAGACAGCCAGAGACAAGGAAAGACAGAGACAGGGGGAGAGAGAGAGAGGGAGAGGGACAGAGATAGAGACAGAGAGACAGATGCAGAGACAGAGCTATAGAGACAGAGACAAGGAGAGACAGAGACAGGGAGAGAGACAGAGATAGAGACAGAGACAGGGAGAGAGACAGAGATAGAGATAGAGAGACAGAGACAGGGAGAGAGACAGAGACAGGGAGAGAGATAGATGGGGAGACAGAGATATAGAGACAGAGAGGCAGAAACAAGGAGTGACAGGGAGAGGGACAGAGATACAGAGAGACAGAGACAGGGAGAGAGAAAGATAGAGACCAAGATGGAGAGACAGACAGAGATACAGACAAAGAGACAGAGAGAGCTAGAGACGGAGAAATAGAGTGGGGGTGACAGAGTGAGCGAGAAGGCGAGGATCCTGCTGCTTTAAGCGGAGAAACCAGGGGGGTCCTGTCCTGCAGTCACAGTGGAAGGCCCTTGACCCGGTGGAGGTGGAGAGTGGCCAGCAGTGGGTCTGTCTCCTCGGCTCCTCCCATTTCTCAGCCTCAGCGGGGTCCTGCCTGCCTGACCTGGGCTCGGGAGGGCAGGGTGCAGAGTGGGCGCAGAGCCAGCCTGGCCCATCACAGCTTGAGGTGAAGCGGCCCAGAGCCAGGCACCCCCCTGAAGCCACGGTGCCCTAAAGACCACCCGGAAGCTGGGAGGGGTGGCCCCAGCTCACGCTGTAGTCACACCTGTGGGTCCAGCTCGGCTGCCCTGGAGCAGTGTCCCCTGGCGTCCTTAGGATTCCCATGAGAGTGTCCTGCCACCTGTGGTCCCTCCACCTGGGCACGGGACGTGCTGCTCTAAGCCTGACCTCAGAGTGTGCCCACTGGCTTCACACCTAGCTCGGGCTCTGCCCCTCACTGAACACCTGGGCTTGGATAGCTCTGTGCCCTCTCCGGGGCTCAGTTTTCTCATCTGGGAGACAGAAGTAACCTAGCCCCTCCGCTCAGGGTGGCTGCCAGGATTCAGTGAGTTTGCAGTCACAGATCGCAGAGCAGGCGTGTTAGCTGTCACTCATGATGCTTTGGGGTGATCTGGGTCCCGCCAGAGCCTCCTAACCCCCACAATCTGCTCCCCGCAGGGTTTCTGAAGGAGACCAGGAGGGTGGCAGGGAGGTAGAGGTACGGCTGGGATCTGGGGCCACCCACCCGCTGGGCAGCCTTGGCCCATCCACCCTGGATGTTATGCACTGAATGTCTGTGTCTCCTCAAAGACATCTGTGTGTGTGTGTGTGGTTTTTAAGTTTTTTGTAGAGACTGGGTCTTGCTGTGTTGCCTAGGCTGGTCTTGAACTCCTGGGCTCAAGCAATCCTCCCACTTTGGCCTCCCAAAGTGCTGGGATTACAGGCATAAGCCACCGTGCCTGGCCACCAAAGTCACATTTTGAAACCATGACCCCCCCCCCTTGTGATGGTGTTAGGAGGGGCCTTTGTCAGGTGATTTGGGTTAGATGAGGTCATGAGGACAGGGCCCCCACAATGAGATTGGTGCCCTGGTAGGGGGTGAAGGGACCAGAACTTTCTCTCTCCAGCTTGTGAGGGCAGAGTGAGAAGGTGCCAACTTTCAATCGGGAAGTGGGCCTCTAAGAACCCAACCCTGCCGGCATCCTGACCTCAGACTTCTGCAGAGTGGTGGGAAAGAAAATGCCTGTGTGGAAGCCGCCCGGTCTACAGCAGCCTGTCACGGCAAGCTGAGCTGAGACACTGTGCCTCAGTTTCCCTCCCTGTAACAGGAGCTGGAGAGGATGTGTCCTGGCCCCGGAGGTCTCCCATGTGGAAGCCACCTGGTCTACAGCAGCCTGTCACGGCAAGCTGAGCTGAGACACCGTGCCTCAGTTTCCCTCCCTGTAACGGGAGCTGGAGAGGGTGTCCTGTCCCCGGGGGTCTCCCATGCAGAGGTGTGCTTGGTCACAAGGCTGGGTCATGCTGAAGGCAGCCAGGGCCTGGGCCTGGCCACGTGGCTCAGAGAGACCCTGGGCCCCCAGTCTGACCTCCCCGGGGTGGAGGGAAGAAGGGAAGAGGTCCTTGCCCCTCACTGGGGTGGTATGGGTCCTCTGACCTCCTTCTGAGGGTTTTTGACTGTGGCTGCAGGCTGGCGATGCCCCGTATCCTGGGCATGGGGGCACAGCTTCTCCAAGTTGGGCCAGCCCAGCCTGGGGTACAAGCAGTGACTGAAAATCCAGAACGTCACGTGAAGTCTCCAGGGGTTTAGATGGTGACTCAGGCGAAGATGGAAGACTGTCTGCTGAAGACACAGAACCGAGGTCCCATCACGAGGAATGTGCAGGCAGACGGGCCGGGGGAATGGACCACAGAAGGATGGGCTGGCAGCCCTCATACGTGCTGAGGTCACGGGGGTCGGGGACGGCCCGAGATCTGTGCTGGGACGAAGGCCGTCCTGGGTGAGGTTGTCCCTGCAGCATCCTCTGATCTGAGATCCACTGCCTGCGTGTCTTTCCCAACTCTGACCTTGGGAGGACACCCTGGGTTCCAGGAAACACAGAAGCGTGCTCAGGGTGGTCAGCGCCTCCCAAAGGATGCAGAGGACTCTCATGCTGTGTGTGCAGCTTTCTATGAACATGAGATCCTTTCCACAAAACAACACACCCTGCCTGAGTGTTCCTTATCCGAGATGCGCAGGACCAGAAAAGTGTTTTGGAGCTCAGATTGTTTGGAGTTTGGAACACTGTATTTGCATTATACTTACAGGTTGAGCATTTTTTTTTCTGCTTTTCTTTTTTTCAAATACTACCTCTTGGC
Source organism: Theropithecus gelada (assembly GCF_003255815.1). Lineage (NCBI taxonomy): Eukaryota > Metazoa > Chordata > Mammalia > Primates > Cercopithecidae > Theropithecus > Theropithecus gelada. The sequence goes on along the minus strand of NC_037679.1, from coordinate 90,953,638 downwards.
CAGGTATGCTGGCTCATGCCTGTAATCCCAGCACTTTGGGAAGCCAAGGCGGGTGGATTACCTGAGGTCGGGAGTTTGAGACCAGCCTGACCAACATGGTGAAACCCTGTCTCTATTAAAAATACAAAAATTGGCCGGGCGCGGTGGCTCAAGCCTGTAATCCCAGCACTTTGGGAGGCCGAGACGGGCAGATCACGAGGTCAGGAGATCGAGACCATCCTGGCTGACACGGTGAAACCCCGTCTCTACTAAAAAAATACAAAAAACTAGCCGGGCGAGGTGGCGGGCGCCTGTAGTTCCAGCTACTCGGGAGGCTGAGGCAGGAGAATGGCGTGAACCCGGGAGGCGGAGCTTGCAGTGAGCTGAGATCCGGCCACTGCACTCCAGCCTGGGCGGCAGAGCGAGACTCTGTCTCAAAAAAAAA
>NC_037679.1:90785755-90953127 GCF_003255815.1 Theropithecus gelada | reverse complement strand
AAAAAAAAAAAAATTAGCCGGGCGTGGTGGCGCCTGCCTGTAATCCCAGCTACTCGGGAGGCTGTGGCAGGAGAATGACTCGAACCTGGGTGGTGGAGGTTGCAGTGAGCCGAGATCTCGCCACTGCACTCCAGCCTGGGCGACAGAGTGAGACTCTGTCTCAAAAAACAAAAAAGTGAAATCCCAAATGTTCTGTGTGCATCCCAAGCCTGTCAGTGCCCAAAAGGTCTTAGGTTTTGGGGGGTTTCTTTGAATGTGGCCTCAGCTGCATGTGCGTATCGAAAGGTGGGGGCTCGTGAAATGTGCCATGGGCGGGTGTGAAATGTGGCCAGGCAGGCAGGCCCGCCAGCTCATGTCTGTGCCGTGGAGACTAGAGGACTGTGCACCGGCGGGAGGACTGGGCCCCGCAGAGCAGCTCGGCTGCACCCTCTGAACAGGAGGGTCCCGCAGGACAGACACGTCGCTCGTCGGTCACAGTGGGGGCGGGGTGAGGGACCCCAGGTGCTGTGGATCTGGAGGCTGGGAGCAAAGGGAGCAAACAACAAAAAGTGGCTGGAGCTAGAACGAGCCCCGTGCAGGGAGCACCTGCCCTTCCTCTGAGGCGCACCCAGGTCCCGGTGCTTGGCCAGGTATCACGGTCCAGTGCTGCTGGGCAGGCAGCATCCCAAGTGGCTCACCCAAGAACCAAGTGCCTTTCCTTGGGCACCTCCCACACTGAGAATCCCACCGCCCACCCGTGATGCCCCTGCCTGTAGCACCGAGGTTCATCCCCCACAGGGCCTCAACTCTCCCATCTGTGAGAGTGGCTCGGGGACCCCTCGGGGCACGAGGACGGGAAGAGACACAGGGCGGGAAGGGCTGATGAACAAGGGAGATACGACTGGCCAGACCTCCTTGGAAGCCTCCACCCCAAGTGCAGGCGTGTGGGCCCCTGGTCAGGGCCAAGCCCCTGGAGGCCCGAGGACGCCCACCCCATGGCCCTGGAGCACAGGGAGCCCGGCGAAGCTGCTACAAAGCAGGGAGAAGTCGTGTTGGTCTGGAAAGCGTCACAAGGGGGACGTGCCGTGGCACCGCGTGGGGGCTCGTCTGTGGGGAGGGCTGCCCCACTGGGGACCTGGGCACGGAGGCCCTGTGGGCTGGCGGGAGCACCAGGCAGCCGTGTGGGTAGGGTTGGCGGCGCCGGCACAGACAGAGGCAGGCCCCCAGCCCGGGATGCTCCCTCCAGGGCCGGGGGAGGCTGGTGGCCGGTGTGGCCTGACTGGGCACCCCTCTGGAGCGGCCACCTCTTGGCTTGCCAGTCACGCAGTCACTCGCTACTGGACAGCTCCGTCCCAGCTGCCTGAGTCTGGCCAGCCCTGGTGGGCAGTGCCCTCTGCTGGCCTTCCAGCACCAGGGTGGCCCGTCCTAATCCCGCGCCAGCACCTCCCCCAGGGACTCTGGCGCAGTCCTTGCCCTCCGTGGCCAGGCTGTCCCACCGCCTCTGTCCTCTCGTGGGCCTGTGCTGTGCGTCATAGCACCAGGGCCTGGGCCGCTGTCCACAGGGCGCCTGGTGACAGTGGCAGCAGCAGCAGTAGCAGCAGCGAGGTGGTGGCCACCAGCAGGCCCGGGGCCCCCGGGAGAGAGGAGGCCTGGGAGGTGCATGAACAGACCTCGTAGCCGTCCTCCGAGCGGCTCTGGTCATGCTGTCCCGGAGGGGCGCGGGGCCCCTCTGCCCCATCGATGCCCGCGGCCGCAGAGCCGTCAGCCTGTGGGTCTCCACACACCAGCCAGTCCCGGGCTGTGGACTGCGGGTATCCGGGTGCCGCCTCTAGCTCGCCATCCAGCACTTTCCAGTATTCCTGGCCACGGAAGAAGTAGGAGGCACCTGAGAAGAGAAGGGAGCACTGAGCTCAGGGAGGGCTGCAGCGGGAGGGGCTTGGGTGGGGCCAGACAGCAGGGGGCTTGCGCTGGACTGCAGTGGCGGTCGGGCCAGGTGAGGGGCAGCTTGAGCTAGACGGCAGGGGCACCCAGATCGTATCTGAGACGGCGTCAGCATCTGCTCAGCTGCGGCGGCTCTGCAGGCAGGTCACAGGCCTGGGAAGCTCTGCAGGAGTCCGCTGGGGCAGGGGATGGACCAGGAGACCCTCAGAGTCTCTTTCCCTTACTGGATAGTTATTGAGGGCCCACTCTGTGCAGGGCTGTTCCAGGTGATGGGGATGCAGCATTGAAAACAAAACAGAGGATGCTGCTGTCCCTGGAGCTGACCCTGTGGGGAGGTTTCTTCTACACTGTGGGACACGGCAGGGAGCACGGGGTGATGCTCAGGAGGGCGTTTGGCAGGGCTGGGTCGGTGAGGGAGGGGTTGCATGGACATCTTAGGAAAGTGTGCCCAGACGAGGGCATGGCAGGTGCCAAAGCCCTGGGGCAGCAGCATGGCTGGGGGAGCAGCAGGGGCGAGTGAGTGCTGAGGGCAGCGCAACCAAGTGCGGCTCATTCAGGAGGCTGAATTCACTTCGGGGAGTGACTTGGGACCCCTGCAGGGTCGGCTGCTCAAGGCGAGGAGCTGGGACCCTCAGAGCCCACACCGACTGGGGCCATCCTCCTTTCAGGGAACCTCGTGGCTGCCCTGTCATGATCTCCATCTCCTGGTGGGGAAACTGAGGCCGCACGGCCCGTCCCCGCAGCCGGCACTCACCGTCGGACCAGCGCATGGCGTCATCCAGCGTGCTGGGGACACCCCTCCACAGGGGGCTCTGGGCGGGGTAGCCGGGGTCCATGCGCCTCGTGTGGTCATCATAGCGCCAGTACAGCTGGTCCTTAAAGAAATAAGTCCTGTCATTGTGGGCCCAGGAGAAGGCAGCATCGATCCCACCAGGCGGGAGGCTGAAGTCGGAGACGGGGCGCGGGTATCCTTCCTCTACGTTATTGTCCTTGAACACCCAGTACCTGTCTCCTGGGGGCGAGAGAAACAGCTGTGGGCCGGGGCTCGGCCCCACCCCGAAGGGCAGGGGGCTCCAGCCTTTCCTTCTCCCCTGCGTCGGCCGCCCTTGTCCTGACCCCTCACCCGGGCCTGATGGGACAGCGGCTACAGTGCCATCACCCCACATCACAGCAGCCACATGGATACGCAGTGAGCACCTACTGTGCCCGGCCTGGGCCGTCCCATCCAGCTTGCGGACACTGCCGGCCACCCCTTTATCGATGGAAACAATGACTCGGGCTAAACTGCAACCCATGACGTGCCATTCTATTATTACTATTTGTTTTTGAGATGGAGTCTCACTCAGTCACCCAGGCTGGAGTGCGGTGGCTTGATCTCAGTTCACTGCAACCTTCGCCCCTGGGTTCAAGCGATTCTTGTGCCTCAGACTCCTGAGTAGCTGGGACTACAGGCACGCACCACCACACCCAGCTAATTTTTGTATTTTTAGTACAGACGGGGTTTCACCATGTTGGCCAGGCTGGTGGTGGACTCTTGACCTCAGGTGATCCGCCTGCCTCAGACTCCCAAAGTGCTGGGATTATAGGCATGAGTCACTGTGCCCGGCTTTTTTTTTTTTTTTTTAAATAATCTTGTTACATTGCCCAGGCTGGTCTCAAACTCCTGGGCTCAAACAATCCTCCCTTCTCAGCCTCCTAAAGTGCTGGGATCACCGGTGCGAGCCACTGCACCTGGCCGACCACTCTTTCTGCACAAGGGGCTAGAACGTCTTCACCGAAAAGACCAGAAAGGACCTCTTTCAAGGCCTAACTGTGTGAGTCTTTTTTTTTTTTTTTCCTTTGAGACAGGCTTGCTCTTGTCTCCCAGGCTGCAGTGCAATGGTGCGATCTCAGCTCACTGCAACCTCCATCTCCTGGGTTCAAGTGATTCTCCTGCTTCAGCCTCCTGAGCAGCTGGAGACTACAGGTGCCCACAACCACACCTGGCTAATTTTTGTATTTTTAGTAGAGATGGGGTTTCACCATGTTGGCCAGGCTGGTCTCGAACTCCTGATCTCAGGTGACTCGCCCGCCTTCCTCCCAAAGTGCTGGGATGACAGGCGTGAGCCACCACGCCCTGCGTTAAATATAAATTTCTCCCAATAAATACAGATGGCATTGAGCACCTGAAGATAGTCGTCACTAGAGAAACGCCCTCAAAACCACCATGAGACGCCCATTGCCCCGACTGTCAAGTACATGGAAAGTCACACGTGTTGGGAGGATGTGGGGACGGCGGAGCCTGGGCGCTGCTGGGGGCGTGTGAAATCGTGCAGCCGCTGCGGGAGACAGGACGTAGGCTCCCCAAAACATCAAAAGTAGAATTACCACATGATCCAGCATTCTGGCTTCTGGGTATAAATCCAAAAGAACGGAAAGCAGGGTCTTGGAGAGACATTTGCACACTCATGCTCACAGCAGCGTCCTTCACAGGAGCCCAGAGTAGAAGAAACCCAAGTGAGCAGGCAAATGAGATTGCAGTCCGTCCATGCCACGGAACGACGCTCAGCCTTAGCGAGGAAGGAAATCCTGCCACGTGCCACCGCGTGTATTAGCCCTGAGGACCTTCTGCTGAGTGACACGAGCCAGGCACAGAAGGGCAGATCCTGTCTGTCCCACTGACATGGGGTCCCTGGAGCACTCAGAGCCATGGGACAGCAAGTGGAGCGGGGGTGCGCAGGGGAGGGGAGGGGCATGCGTGTTTCATGGGGGCAGCGTTTCCGTTTGGGAAGTTGGAAATCTTCTGGAGGTGGACGCAGGTGACGGCTGCACAGCAACGTGAATGTGCTTCATGCCACTGAGCTGTGCACTTAAAAATGGTTAAAACAGTAAATTGTATTTACCACACCCACAATTTAAAATGACCACAAAAACAGGGCTGGGCATGGTGGCTCACGCCTGTAATCCCAGCACTTTGGGAGGCCAAGGCGGGTGGATCACCTGAAGTCAGGATTTGGAGACCAGCCTGACCAACATGGTGAAACCCCATCTCTACCAAAAACACAAAAAATCTGCCAGGCACGGTGGTGAGTGCCTGTAGTCTCAGCTACTCAGGAGCCTAAAGCAGGAGAACTGCTTGAACCTGGGAGGTCGAGGCTGCAGTAAGTCGGGATCATGCCACTGCACTGCAGCCTGGGTGACAGAGTGAGACCCTGTCTCAAAAAAGTAAAGTAAAATAAAATTTAAAAATAAAAATAATATAAAATGACCCAAAAAACGTCCAATGCTGGAGACTGGAAAGGGCTGTGATGTCTGTAAGCAGGGGAGGTATTAAGGAGATGACGGGATGACCAATGGGCCCTGCCCTACTTCGGCTGAGTAGGAACCAGGACAGGTGCGCCTGTTAGGAAACCAGGCAGGGGCAGGGGGTGCAGGGGACAGAGTCGACGCAGGGGTGGGACAGGCTGTGGCAAAAGACCCACGTGTTCTTAAGAGAAACCTGCAGACACACATCCAGGTGACCACAGCGCATGTCACCAGGCAGGGCGGCTCGGGGCTCAGAACACATGCCCTCGGTGACATGTCTGCCAGATGTGCAAAACCAGAACCTCATCCGGAGGAGACACCAGACCAGACAGGTCCACCTGGGGGAAGTGGCCCGAATACTTCTAACCCATGCAAGGCAGGGGAGCCGCACGTTACGGGACCCTGCTCGGGAAGGCTCTACAGGGCACCCTGGGACCTTCTGCAAGGTCGCCTGGGGGAGGTGAGGAGCAATGGGTCATGAGGTTTGCAAGTCATTCTTTTTTTTCCTTTTTTTTCGTTTTTCTTTTTTAGTCCAGGTACTGTCTTTGGGGATTTTTTTTTTTTTTTTTTAGACAAGGTCGTGCTGTTGCCCAGGCTGGAGTGCAGTGCACGATCATGGTGCAGTGCAGCTTTGACCTCCTGGCTCAAGTGGTCCTCCTGCCTCAGCCCCCCAGGTATCTGCAGTCTCTGTCCCTCCAGGAGGGATCAGGCCTCCGGGAACAGTCACCTGAGGGCTCCCAAGTGAGGAGGGTGACCAAGTCAAATGCTAAGGGCTGGGCAGGCGATGGAGCGACAGGAAGCGGTTCCCCTGGCAGACACACAGAACACCCTCTACCTCCACCGGGAAACAGGGTCCCACCTGTGACTGTGGGAGTGGCTGCCACACTGGATTGAATGACGTACCCCAAACTCACATCCACCCAGAATCTTAAGACGTGACCTTACTTGGAAAGAGGGTCTTTGCAGCTGTGTTAGTTTAGATGAGTTAAGATGGGATTAGGCAGGCCGGGCGCAGTGGCTCACATCTGTAATCCCAGCACTTTGGGACACCAAGGTGGATGGATCACCTGAAGTCAGGAGTTCGAGACCAGCCTGGCCAACATGGTGAAACCCTGTCTCCACTAAAAATACAAAAATCAGCCAGGCGTGGTGGTGGGCACCTGTAATCCCAGCTACTCGGGAGGCTGAGGCAGGAGAATTGCAACCCGGGAGGTGGAGGTTGCAGTGAGCCGAGATCACACCACTGCACTCCAGCCTGGGCAACAGAGACTCTGTCTCCAAAAAAAAAACAAAAAAACCCACAAAAAACAAATGGGATTAGGGGATCTGAATCAAGGCCTGGCTTCCTTATAAGAGAAGACGCGGAGATAGAGGAAACAGCCTGGTATGAAGCCAGAGGCGGTGGCAGGAGGGACGTGGCTGAGGGCGACACTGGACGTGGGAGAGGCCTGGGACAGCCTCCAGAGGGGACACACCCTGCCTACCCCTTGATTTCGGACTTGTGACCTCCAGACAGTGAGGGAAACTCCGGGTGTTTCAGCCCAGCATGGGGGCCTCTGTCCTGCAACCCTGCCGCCCCTGCCTGCCCCTGCTCCTGTCTCCTTTTCCTGCCCTTCATGGAGACTTGAAGGCAAGAGGAGTGCTTCCTGTAACACCACCACGAGGTCGCTCCTGGAACGGTGGGCAAAGCGGCCGACCGGGAAGAGGCAGCCCGGCCCCAGCAGCCATGGCCCCTCACGCTTCTGTCCCGAGCCTCCTCCAGGCCTGGCCCCAGCAGCCATGGCCCCTCACGCTTCTGTCCTCCTCCAGGCCCCGGTGCTCTAGCTGCGGCCCCGTCTTTGAGGTTCTTGGGATCCAGCAGGACTCCTCCTGCCTTGCACGGCCGTTCCCTGGGCTGGAACACTGTTCCCTAGTTTCTGCTTGTACAGCATCTCCTTAAGGAGACCTCCTCCCATTGCCCTTCATTTCTTTCTTTTTTTTTTTTTTTTGAGACGGAGTCTCGCTCTGTCACCCAGGCTGGAGTGCAGTGGTGTGATCTCGGCTCACTGCAAGCTCTGCCTCCCAGGTTCACACCATTCTCCTGCCTCAGCCTCCTGAATAGCTGGGACTACAGGCGCCTGCCACTATGCCTGGCTAATTTTTTGTACTTTTTAGTAGAGACGGGGTCTCACCACCTTAGCCAGGATGGTCTCAATCTCCTGACCTCGTGATCCGCCCGCCTCAGCCTCCCAAAGTGCTGGGATTACAGGCGTGAACCACCGCACCCGGCCTGCCCTTCACTTCTGACCACATTGAACGGCACCAGCAATCAGCTCCTCCTGACTTGTGGGTGGACTGTGCCCCGACAGCAGGGCTTTCCATCGTTTCCCCCTCTGTGTGCCTGCAGTGGCTACCTCAGGATGGGGCATACAGTAGGTGCTCAGTATGTGCCTGCTGAGTGCACAAGCATACCAGCCACTCTGTGCTCGACCAGCCTCTGGGTAGACGTGGGGCTTACACGCAGCGGGATGCAGGCTGGACCCCCTCTGTGAGGCGGGCAGAGGGCCCGGGAGGCCCGGAGTGCGGGGGGAAGGCCCGCCCACCTTTGAAGAAGACGATCTTGTGGTCGCTGGTGCGCTCGTACACGGCGTCCACGCTGTCCAGGTGCAGCGGCAGGCCCCGCCAGAAGCGGTGCATCTGTGCCGGCTGCAGGGACACCAGGTGCCGGTCCCGAGTCAGCCGCCAGAAGTACTTGCCTGGGGACACAGGGGGAGGGCCGGGCTGCAGAGAAGGTCTGCACCCACAGTGGGCCATGCCTCTCTGCCCACCGCCACGGGGACCCTGGGGGTACCTTTGAAGAAGAAAGCTTCACCCCGGATCTGGGCCACTGCGTCAAAGTGAGTGCTGCATCTGTGGGGCACGTCCTTCCTGGGCCTGCGGGGAGAGAGCCAGGTGGGCTGGGAGGCGGGGCCTGAGCAGGGTGGGACTGCGCACCTGGGGGGAGCCCCTATCCCTGCCTGGGGGTCTGCTCTTGAAGAGAAAGGCGAATTAAAACGGGGGTGCCTGTCCACCGCTTCACTGGGGGGCGGGGAGCAAGACCTATGCTGTGAGCATACAGAGCGCCAGGGAGCTGCGGAGAGGGCAGGAGCTCGGGGTGGAGACTGGTGTAGCACCCAGGGCCTAGCGCCAAACACCCACGCCACGGGACCCCAAGCCCAGGCCTAGAACTCGGTCCTACAAGAAGCGTGTTCACAGCCACATGGCTGTAACAACAGAGGATCAGGGACATGTCCACCGAGAGATAACTCGAAACACAGAGCGTGGCTCCTTCACAGCTTTAACCGGTAGGGTCACACGTGACATCTGAGGCTGGGTGACACAAGGTCACAGCTTCTACCGGCCTCTGGCAACACCAGCTCTCAGGACAACTTCACTCAGAATCCAGCTGCCGTGGGAGGGTCATGCCTCGTGGAGCAGCCCCGATGGCTGTCCCAGCTGGGCCCAGCTCTGGCCTCAGATGTGAGACCAGGCAGTGAACGTCCCTGCCACTGGGGGCACAGGCCAGACACTCGCGGGCCCTATCTGACTTCCTGACGCTGGGAATCCATGGGCTTGATGAAACGTTCATCAAGCTGGGCCGCTTGTCACGTGGCAGTAGCTGACACGGACGAGGTGGAGAGGAAACCTTGTTTGAAGCTGTCATTTCTGTGCGGGGCCCCTGGCAGGGCAGGGCTGGTATTGGAAGGGGTCTAAGAAAAGACACAATGTCACTGGGGGCTCATCCGGCCACACAGCTGTCTGTTTTCCAGGACTCCGAGCCATAATTTGGGGCAAATGTTGCCTGGGATGGGGATGAGGATAGACAGACCCCAGTGGGTGGTGACCATGGCCCAGGGCTTACGGGATGCTGGACCGGTTGTCTGGGGGCTCTGGCAGCAGGGGAGGCTCCTCGGGCTGCGCCGTGGGAGACACAGACTCCCGCACACCTATGGGAGACAAGGAGGAGGACAGCTTCAAACCCCAGACGCCCGCCTCCCCCCACATCCCACTGGCCCCTCTGAATCCCAGGGATGAAACCGAGGCCACTCAGCAGACAGGCTCTGCGGGGGCACAGCTGCAATCAGTGAGACTGCCGCCCCCAGAGTTGACGTAGAGGTGGGAGTCAGACCCCTCGCCGAGTTAAACACTCAGTGTGTGAGCAATGTCTTGCAATTCCACCCCGGTGTACACCCTAAAGAGCTGAAGACAGGCGTTCCCATGGGAGCTCGTACACCAGCCTTCACAGCACTGTTCACCGCAGCCAACGGGTTGGCAACTCAGTGCCCGCCAAGGCTGCATGATGACAAAACTATTCAGCCATGAGAAGAAATCCAGGTCAGAACCACGCTACCACAGGGCGAACCTGGAACACGCTATGCTCAGATCCACGCCACCACGGGGTGAACCTGGAACACGCTATGTTCACACCACCATGGGGTGAACCTGGAACATGCTATGCTCAGATCCACGCTACCACAGGGGGAACCTGGAACATGCTATGCTCAGATCCACGCGGCCATGGGGTGAACCTGGAACATGCTATGCTCAGATCCACGCCGCCATGGGGAAAACCTGGAACGCGCTATGCTCAGATCCACATGACCACAGGGCGAACCTGGAACACGCTATGCTCACACCACCATGGGGCGAACCTGGAACGTGCTATGCTCAGATCCACACAACCACAGGGCGAACCTGGAACACGGTATGCTCAGTGAAAGAAGCCGGGCTGGGCACAGTGGTTCGTGCCTGTATTCCCAGCACTTTCAGAGGCCAGGGCAAGAGAATCACTTGAGTCCAGGAGTTTGAGACCAGCTGGGCAACATGGTGAGACTCCACTTCTACAAAAACTTTAAAAACTAGCCAGATGTGGTAGTGCATGCCTATAGTCCCAGCTGCTCGGGAGGCTGAGTCAGGAGAATCACTTGAGCCCAGGAGTTTGAGACAAGCCTGGGCCACATGGTGAGACCCCATCTCTTTTTAAAAAAAAAAAAAAGCCAGACACAAAAGGTTGCACGGCTGCATTAGAGGCCAATCTGTGGAGATAGAAAGGAGGTCAGTGGCTGCCTGGGGCGATGGGATGGATGTCGGGTCTCCTTTGGTGGTAATGGGTGATGAAAAGTTCTGGAACCAGATAGAGGTGGCATCTGCACAACCTTGTGAATGTCCTGAACTCATGGAAGTACACACGTTGAAATGGTAAATTTCTTTCTTTCTTTTTTCTTTTTTCAGGCAGTCTCACTCTATCACCCAGGCTGGAGGGCAGTGGCGCGATCTCGGCTCACTGCAACCTCTGCCTCCCGGGTTCAAGTGATTCTCCTGCCTCAGCCTCCCGAGTAGCTGGGATTACAGGCACCTGCCACCATATCCGGCTAATTCTGTATTTTTAGTACAGATGGAGTTTCACCATGTTGGTCAGGCTGGTCTCAAACTCCTGACCTCAAGTGATCCGCCCGCCTCGGACTCCCCAAGTGCTGGGATTACAGGTGTGAGCCGCCGCGCCCGGCCAAACAGGCAAATTGCATGGGATGTGAATTTTACTACAATGGAAATGACGCATGGATGTCAGAGCATATGAAGTGGCAAGGACGATGCTGAGGTCAGGAGGGGTCCGGGTGGCGGGGACAGCACTACTGCAAGGTGTGGTGGGCGGTGTCGGGGGAGCTGGGGCTGGGTATAAGTGAGGTGACCACCTTGGCCTCTGATGCACGTGTGCTGTCTCCCTGGGGCACCAGCTCCCAGGACAGGGGCTCTGCCTCACTTCCTAATGTGAACCCAGCAGAGGGGTCCCTGGGGCCTGACTCGGCTACTCTTGGGTTTCTCAGGCAATCTACATACCTCTGGGTGCCTCAGTTTTCTCATCTGTAAAGTGGGGACAGTAGTGCTACCTTATATGGCCACAAAAATCAGATGATTTAAGGCCTGAAATGTGATTTGCACAGGCCTGGGATACCACCAACCCCGCCTATCGTAACTCCATCAGTGTCTGGGGCACAGAGGTGGAATTCTGACCCAGGGGCTCTGGGGACATCAGGGATGGGCTCTGTGGACAGGCCGGAGTGTCCAGCTGGCACAGCACCACACGTGGAGTGAACGGCGGGGACAGCAAACCCTCCTGGGGGGCTCTGCTCAGGGGTGCCTGGGATTTCTGACCCCTCTTCCAGGGGCCCTGTGTCTGGCTTCAGGGAGACACTCACCGTACAGCTGCCAGACGCGCACCCTGTCCTCATAGGGGAGCCCATAGCGCAGCGGGTCGCCAACTGGGCCCTGGTAGTACGGCCGCATGATGGAGTGTGTGGCAGCCACATGGCTCAAGCCAATGGCATGGCCAAACTCGTGGACAGCCACCGCAAACAGGTCCATCCCGTGGGCATCTGGGGACATAGGGAGCCATGTGAACCAAGGGCAGGAAGGGCCCTGTCCCTGTGGGGAGGGACCACCAGGCCCCCGCCATGCTATAGGGTCAGGGTGGGCCCGGGCTGGGGTGCCCATGGGGATGCCCTGGTGCCTGCTTCACCAGATGGATTCTGCAGGGTTACTGGGAATTAACGCAATTCCCCTGGGGGCTCTGTGGGGCCTGCTGGGCTTCTCAGGCCTAGGGTCTTTGCAGCATTCATGGAGGGGCTGATAACCTTTTCTGTACAAGGCCACACAGATAACACCTTGTGCCTGGGCCCTGGGTTACGTGGAGCCTGGTGTTGGCCGGATGACCTGAGGCTCGATGCTGTGGGCACACGACGGGCCTGGGCTCCCAGGACTGCATGGTCCCCAAGGCCACAGTCCAGGGGTAGGAACGGCCTCTGCAGAGCCGTGACTTCTGCAGACAACAGGACTTAGCGGGAGAGACATAGTCGGGGCCACAGAGGCCTCGCAGGCCTCCTCCTGCTCCCTCCCTTAGGTGCTGAGAACGCGATGAGGACAAGCTCGGCTCAGCCGCGGTGTCCCCGCCCGACAGGCCAGCACCCAGCGAGGTCAGCCGGGCGAGCACAGATGCTGTGAGGTCGGCCTAGTGGGAAACGCCCAACCGTGCTCAACAGCTGTGTGTGTTTTCAGCCGCGGGGTTGGGGATGGGGGGGCCATGGCTGCTCCCTGGCCTCACAGGCCGCTGGGGCTCCTGACTCCGCCCCGAGGGCTGCCCCCGACGCACCCGAGGAGCGGAAGGTCCAGGCCTCATCGTCGTCAAAGTGTGTGTCCCCGGCAGTGTGGTGGTCGCCGGGGAAGAAGGCGTGGGCCACGGTGCCGCCGGGGCCGTCGAAGGGGTAGCCATCGTTGTGGTCGGCCTTGGAGAAGTCGATCTGGATGTCGGCGGCACTGCCCGCCACCTCGTGGAAGTTCAGGGGCGCAATGTCACTCCAGACCTTGAGGGCGTAGTACATGAGTGCCCGCACCGTGTCCCGCCCGAGCGGCGAGTCCCGTGGGAACGTCCGGACCCTGCAGGCAGGGGTCAGCCCAGAGTCACGGAGAACAGGCCACGGTCCCCAGGCCGAGGTTCCCTGAACGCCCCTCCTCAGCCGGGGGTGCCGCTACGAGGGTCTCCCCCATCTTCCGCCTTTCTCCCCATGCCAGGAGTCATCTGACGCACCCATGGAGGTCCTAGGGGTTCACCCAGGATGGACGAGGGAGGGAGGGAAATGAGAGCCCAGGCACGATGAGACCCCCGGCCACAGGCAAACGTCAGCTCCCACGTGGAGCCATCAGCCCCAGGGCCCTCAGCGGTGCGTCCCGTCTGCCCCAGCCCCGTGCTGCCTGCCAAAGGGGCTCTCTCTGGTCACCAGCTCTCACATTAGCCAGGGCCCCTCTGAGCCAGTTTTGACCCGGGGTCAGCAGAAGGTGTGTGGGTCACATGGTGTCTCGCCAAATTCACACCCACCCGGAACCTTAGACTGTGACCTGGAAATAGGGTTGGCTGGGTGTGGTGGCTCACACTTGTAACCCCAGCACTTTGGGAGGCCAGGGTGGGCGGATTGCTTGAGCTCAAGAGTTCAAGACCAGCCTGGCTAACATGGTGAAACCCTGTCTTTACTATTTTATTTTTTTGAGACAGAGTCTCACTATGTCTCCAGGCTGGAGTACAGTGGCACAATCTTGGCTCACTGCAGCCTCCACCTCCCAGGTTCAAGTGATTCTCCTGCCTCAGCCTCCCGAACAGCTGGGATTACAGGCGTACATCACCACACCCAGCTAATTTTTGTATTTTTAGTAGAGATGGGGTCTCACCATGTTGGCCAGGCTGGTCTCGAACTCTTGACCTCATATGATCTGCCCGCCTTGGCCTCCCTAAGTGCCAGGATTATAGGCGTGAGCCACCATGTCTGGCCCTGTCTCTACTAAAAATACAAAAAATTAGTCGGACGTGCTGACTCGTGACTGTAATCCCACCTACTTGGGAGGCTGAGGCAGGAGAACTGCTTGAACCCAGGAGGCAGAGGTTGTAGTGAGCCAAGACTGCACCACTGCCCTCCAGCCTGGGTGAAAGAGCGAGACTCTGTGTCAAGAAAAAAAGAAAAAAATTAGCTGGGTGTGGTCATCATCTGTAGTCCCAGCTACTCGGGAGGCTGAGGCAGGAGGATTGCTTGAGCCCAGGAGGTCAGGGTACAGTGAGCTGTGATTGTGCCACTGCACTTCAGCCTGGGTGACAAAGTGAGACTCTGTCTCAAAAAACAAAAAAAAAAAAAGAGAAATAGGGTCTTTGTGGATGTCATGAGGCGCTGACATGAGGTCACACTGGATTAGGGTGGGCCCTAAATCCAAGGAGCATCCTGGAGACATGGGAGAGGAGGCAGTGCACAGACAGGGCAGGGTAGAGGCGGAGCTGGCGATTCCACCGAGGGCTGCCAGCAGCTGCACAGCTGGATAGAGCCCTGGACAGATGTTCCCTCTACCTCCCCAGGGCACCATCCTGCCCACTCCTTTGTATGGACTCCTGGCCTCCAGAGCAGGGAGAGAGCTCCTGCTGCTGTCTGAAGTCTCCCCATTTGTGGATACTTACAGCAGGCCCAGACACGGAGACACGGGGGCCCCACTCCTCACCCTGGCCACGCACCCACCTCCATGGAGACCCTGCTCCTCACCCTGGCCACACACCCACCTCCACGACAGGTTCCTCTTGTTCCACTTGGTTGGGGCTGGAGCCTGGCGTCTCCTGCGAGCCTGGGTCAGGACGGGGAGGTCCGGCAGGGAGCAGCGTGGGGTTCTCATCAGGGCCAGGGTGGCCTCGTCTGCAGGGGTGCATGGAGCTCAGAGCCTAGCCCAGTTCGCTCCCCACCCTAGGATCCCGAGCACCCCCAAGGGCGGGAGCCCTGACTCTGGCACTGGCACCAGCCTCTGAGTTGCCCCCTCCTCCCACGCCATCTTCGGGGGACCAGCCCCAGGCCCCAAGCTACCCCAGGCCAGGACCCAGGTTCATTCAAGCATAAGGTGGGCTGTGTCTGATCAGAGGGGGCATGGCCAACTGATGCAGACCTGACGGGGGCCACAGCGCTCTCGCTGCCCCCTGGAGAACTGACCCAGGATGCCGGTGGCTTCCAGGCCGCCAAACTGCTGCATGGCTGTGATGGCCTTAGACAGCTCCTCTTGCGTCTGCAGCTGCCCTGTTGTGGGGTCAGCTGGGGGCAGGTAACCGAACCTGCTCAGCCACTCCTGAGGGCAGAGAGCAGGGTGAGGGGGTGCAATAGAGGGCCCGGTCCTACCCAACGAGAAGCCTGCCACGGGCCACCACTGTTTTGGGGCAGGCCCCTCCCAGCCCTGATCACCACCCCAGACCCCTATATGCCCACAAGGCACCTCTTGCCTCTTCCCTGGGCAGCTGCCAGAAAAGTGAAAGTGTCTTAATAAACCCGATGTCCCTGGCCGGGCGCGGTGGCTCAAGCCTGTAATCCCAGCACTCTGGGAGACCGAGGCGGGTGGATCACGAGGTCAGGAGATCGAGACCATCCTGGCTAACACCATAAAACCCCATCTCTACTAAAAATACAAAAAAGTAGCCGGGTGGTGGCGGGCGCCTGTAGTCCCAGCTACTCGGGAGGCTGAGGCAGGAGAATGACGTGGACCCGGGAGGCGGAGCTTGCAGTGAGCCGAGATAGTGCCAACAAAGCAAGACTCCATCTAAAAAATAAATAAATAAATAAATAAACCTGATGTACCTTAGATGATGTGAGCTTGTGCAGTGCACAACCTGTGCAACCACTCATGGCAACCCTGCCCCACCCCATGCCTCCTGAGACCGCAAAATGCTAGGGAACCTTCAAAAGGCTCTTAAATGTGGCCCGTGTCAAACGCAGGCTCTTAGCTGACTTGTGACAGAGCAGTCTAGGACCCAAGGTCTGGGACCCCAGCTGAAAAAGGCAGTGGCTCAGACACCAGGTTAAGGAATTGGGCCATGCTGTACATTCATGGGGGAGATAAGAGCCCAGGTTTGGCCGGCACTGTGGCTCATGCCTGAGATCCCAGCACTTTGGGAGGCTGAGGCGGGAGGATCGCTTGAGCCCAGGAGTTGGAGGCTGTGACTGCAACAGAGCGGGACTGTCTCAGAAACAAAAGCCAGGTTCTAGCCAGGCTGCGCAGGTTCAAATCCCACTCGGCCACCTCCCCGCTGTGTGCCTGGGGCAGGGCAGTCCACCCCTCTGGGCTCCTTCCTCAGAGTCTTTGGCAGGCTGGTGGTGAGGATGTGAGCCAGGATGTGGAAAACGTTCACACCAGCACCTGGCGTAGGGGACAGCTCTGCTCTGAAGGGCCTACTGGGGTGAGTGGGAGGCTACCCACACTGGAGCTGAGCAGGAGCAGGAATGGGGGCAGCCCTTTAATCTGGGCACAAATCAAGCCCTGGCCCCATACCCCAGTCATCTCTGCTACCCTGGAGGGGCCCCAGGGACAGGGGGGCCTGGATGGCATCTGTGGGGACCTGGGTGCCATCATGGGGACCTGGGGATGGGGGGCCTGGATGCCATCTGTGGGGGCTACCTCCACCCCTAGCTTCAGTTTCTTCAACCACCAAATGGCACCTGTGCCCACTTGCAGGTTGCCATGAAGCTCCAGCTCCGCCCTGTGGACACTCGCCAGCCCAGGGAACCACAGCACGGGTGAGGCGGGCTCCAGAAAGGTACAAGCCAGGGGCGACGTGCTGGGGGCTCTGCCCTGCCTGCAGACCTGTCTTTTTTTTTTCTCTGGTGGGCATTTAGAAAATGCTTGTGAATCACTTTTTTTTTTTTTTTTTTTGAGACAGAGTCTCGCTCTGTCGCCCAGGCTGGAGTGCTGTGGCCGGATCTCAGCTCACTGCAACCTCCGCCTCCCGGGTTTACGCCATTCTCCTGCCTCAGCCTCCCGAGTAGCTGGGACTACAGGCGCCCGCCACCACGCCCGGCTAGTTTTTTGTATTTTTTAGTAGAGACGGGGTTTCACCGTGTTAGCCAGGATGGTCTCAATCTCCTGACCTTGTGATCCGCCCACCTTGGCCTCCCAAAGTGCTGGGATTACAGGCTTGAGCCACCGCACCCGGCCTGTGAATCACTATTATTTACCACCTCTCATGGATTCATTGGCCAAACCATACGAAAGCACCCATTTTTGATCATTTCTCTGATTTAAAATAAATACTAGTAGTTTCATGTGGCTTAACCTAAAAAAATGCATAAATGAAAAAAAATAACTTTTTAAAGAAATCCTTAAAAAAAAAGAAAAAAAAAAGAAAATGCTTGTGACTCATTTATGCCACCTGCTGGGACCCGGGTTCTGGTCTGCAGGAGCTGGTGACAGGGTGGTCCTGGGCAACCCTCCTGCCCACCAGCAGGCAGTGCTCAGAGGAGCGAGGCACCATCCACCTGGGAGTCCCAGGGGCATCAGCAACAGGCCGTCCCGGCCAGGAGGGGCCGCACAAGACACGGCATGGGATCTGCACACCCCGACATCCCCCTTCTAGGAACCACTGAGTCCTTCCCGGGGCTTCCCTCTGTGCCTTTACCCCCTCTCCAAACCCTACTGACCCGCCCAGCCCCTCAGCCCCGAGGGGAAGCCAAGAGTGCGTACAGAACTGGGGGAGCCTGGAAAGCCCTCAGGTCTGGGGTCCCCTCCGAGGCTATAGGCATGACGGGACATCAACGTGGGCATTCATGACTGGGGAGGGCAGCTTCTCTGGAGGGGCCTTGAGGGTGACAGCCTTGGCCTCGACAGGCTGGCTTCCCACTTCCACCCCGACCTCCAGGGTGTGCGATCTTTGGCCCCGAGCGTCCGGCCCCACACTACCGTGCACTCACAGGGTTTACTGAGGGTGTCCCATGGCCAGTCACTGCTCTAGGTGCTAGAGATGCCCATCAGCACATTCTGCATTAAATACGTGCACTTTTTAGTCCTTTGTTAAGATCACAGCTCGACAGGCCACTGTGCCTCATGGTTACAATAGCCTGTCACCTTCTCCAGGAAGCCCTCTGGAGTTTCCTCACACCATCTATGATACTGGATGATGACTCCCTGCCCCCTCACCAGGGAAGAATCCATACAGGCAGGTGCTTTTCCCACCCAGGCCAGCTGCTGCCCAGGTTGGGCCAGCGGGCGCTGAGACCCCTTGGGAGGACAACCCCGCCCCCAGCCTTCCTATCTATAAGTGGGGTAACAGCTGGTGGCTGCACTAAGTGGCCCTTTTACTCTGTGGGGTTCATGGCAGTGGGTTGGAGCACCCCTCCCTCTGGTCCCTGGGGAGCTGGGCAGCCGCAGAGCCACATGCATTTCAGGAAAGCGGAGCTGGGCCTGGCAGGCAGCACTCCCGGTGGCTGTGGAATGTTGCCCAACTTTGGAAGCAGGTGGTTTAGCCGCAGGTGTGAGCAGCCAGTCTGCTCTGGCGCCAGCCCGGGACAGGCACCCCCGCCCACTGTCAACAGGCACTGTCACCGTGGCCCCCCGGGCACTGGAATTTGAGCATAGAATCTTGGGGGGCGGTGGGTCTGTGGGGCAGGGCTGGCAGGTGCCTCCTACCTAACACGAGTTTGTGCTCAGGGCGCTGTGCCCCCAGTCTCAGGCTAGGCATCCTGGGAGGGGCCGTCTGGGGGGCTGGAGTGGGAGGGTGGGAACTACTTCCTAGTTTGCCAGGGGCACCCCGACAGAGCAAGCCTTGCAGGTTTGGGAGCCACCAGCCTTCGGGTAGACACAGGTAGAAGTGGCCACCTGCCCCAGGGGGCCTCCTAAGCCCACCAGGTGCCCTCGCCCAGCCCTGACCCGTCCTGTGCTCCCAGCGGGGGCAGAGGCGCAGCTGTGGGGACTCCTGAGCCTGCAGGGAAGAGGCGGCAAGCAGCTCACCAGGCAGCTCAGGCCCATCTGGGAGGGGTGGCCGATTCCCGGCTAGGGCTTGGAAATGTCCACCCAGGTAATGGGGTGGCAGTGGCGGCAAGGTGGGCTTGTTAGCTAAGAGGAGGAGGGGTTAACCAGGCCCGGAGCATGGTCCTGGGGCAAAGCCCCCGAGACAGCACCTCAGGGCAAATGTGGCGGCCCCTCCCTGCCCCTCCTCCCCCCCAGGCTCTACCCTGACCCACTCCCACCCATAGTGGGTAGGGGGACACCTGCTGTAGGATGGCCGCTGGGGTGAGGGCCCAGACCCCGCCCTCCAGGTGTCCTCCTCCCTGCCTCCTGCCCCCAGTACCTACAGAGCCTGTGGATCCCACGCAGGCTGGGGGCCGTCTGATCCTGGGAACCTGCTACCTGCTCCCCTCCACGCCCACCCGCTGCCTGGTCCTCCCTCTGCTGTCGCCACGGAGACCGCTGTCTCCAGGGCAACGGAGGCTGTGGCGGGAGGGTGCTGCAGCAGCAGCAGGGTGAACCTTCCAGAAGGCCACTGGGGAAGCGGAGGGGCTGCCAGGAGGAGGGAGGAGGTGGGAGGGGCCGCCGGGAGCTCTAGGGAGCCCAACCCACGGCAGCACCCCCTGGCTGATGAGTTTCTGGAGCTGCCTAAGAGAGGCGGCCACTCTCCTGCTCCTCCCATGGGCTGGGCCATTACCAAAGATGGGGACACAGAGGCCAGAGGCAGAGCCCTGCCTGGGGGGTACCAGCAGGAAGTGGGCTCCCGCAGCCCCTGACTCTGATGCAGACGCGTGCAGCCGCCCTGGCCCACCCCGGATCTACCGTTCAGCCATGCCTGTTGTCTGACACAACGCGTATCTGTCTCCAGCCTCAAGGGGGCGTAATGCACACAGCACAGAATTCCCTTTGACAGTTTTTAGGGAGTTTATGGTTTTTACGGAGTTGTTTATAGAGCGCAACCACTGTCCTCGGGCTCTGGGTTGCACTGATTGGTTGTAACGGCCTCTCCCGCCCAGGGCACCCTGGCTGGCAGGTGTATCTGTGGCCCTGCTGTGCCATGGCGTGGTGCCTGGGCCCGACCCCCATACTCATCTGTGACCCAACCTGCACGGGGCCTGGGGGTGGGGAGAGCAGGTGTCATCAGCCCCATTTTACAGATGAGAAAACTAAGGCTCACATAACCTGTTCACGGTCACATAGCACACGGTCAGTGATGGAGCCATGGTCTGGTCCCAGCAACCATGTCTGACCCACTTGGCCATGCGGGGTTCCCCTGCACTAGCCTCCTCTGGGGACTGACCCTTGGTTGGAGTGACCCCCTTGCTCCAGCCTCTTCCCCAGGGACACTGTCAGATCTCCTGAGTCTGTCTGTCTGAGCAATTGGGGAGAGGCCGAGACCACGGGAACCCATCCCACTGCCCACAGCGGAGGACGGGATTGTGAGGAGGATAAATAGCAAACACCTGAACACATACATGAGTCTCAGGTGGTCGTTACGTCCTGAATAGTAAGAATTGCTCCACTCGACCCTAACAGCCAACAATTACCAGCACTACCCAACCACTTCCACGTCACTGGTGCCACGTCCCTCGGGCACGGCGAGGCTGGGGTGGCCCCTGCTGGAGGGTGCCTAGCAGGTGCTCACAGACAATGGAGGGCTAACCTTATGAAGCGGGTGCTCTTATTACTCCCAGTTTACAGATGAGGACACCAAGGCACAGGGAGTTCGGACATCTATCTTCAGCCACACAGCCCAGGCTGTTGGCTACAGGGTCTCCGCTTGTGACCACTGTGCTATGCGGGTGTGAGAGACAGGCTGGAGGGCTGATGAAATGTGTGCTCGGGGAACACCCCGGGGGACACGGAAGGAGCTGTCCAGGTGATACGGGGGGGCGGTGCTCACGTGCTCACGGTGGGGGGGACAGTAAGTGCAAAGGCTTAGGCAGGGAAACACACAGCACAGAGGAGCCAGCGGGACAGGGAAACGCACAGCGCAGAGGAGCCAGCGGGACACGGAAACGCATAGCGCAGAGGAGCCAGCGGGACAGAGTCAAGGGGCGGGACGGAGAAGGAGGTGGGCCAGGTTGCGTGGAGCCCTTGGGGCCAACATGAGGAGGGGACTTGCCTATTACTGCAGGGTCCACAGGGGAAGCCGGGCTCCACACCCTGCCCAGACCACCCCGTCCTGTCCCTGAAGTCCTGTCCCACCCAGATGGTGCCCAGGAGGGCCCAAATCCCAGAGGCGGGTGCCCAGGAGGCTCACAGCCACTGCATGACAGAAGTGCCATCCTGCATGCGTCTGACACCCACCCTGCGTCCACAGCCAGGGCAAGCGTCCCACTGGATCTGCTGCCAACAAGGAGGCAAACTCACGCATGCGCAAAGTGCCCCTGGAACCCCCAGGAAGACAGTGTGTCAGGGAACACCCTGCCGTGCCTCCAGATCCTCTCCAGCCTTCCCCCTTCCCATCCCCCCAGATCTTCTCCAGTCTTCCCCCTTCCTGTCCCCCCAAGATCCTCTCCAGCTTCCCCCTTCCCATCCCCCCCAGATCCTCTCCAGCCTTCCCCCTTCCTGTCCCTGAGCCATCGGAAGCACCTCTGCTGATCTTACGGCAGCCTGTCCTCACTGACCCCATTGTACAGACAGGGAGACTGAGGCCTGACACTTAGTCGGGTCGCACAGCCCACGTCCAAGAGAAACATCATCTCTGGAGCCATGAAGATGGCTGTCAGAAGGGGACCGCGGAGCAAGGGACACTCAGACGTCTCTCATGGCGAAATCAGGCTGTGGTCTAACCTTCCTGCCTGTCTTGGTTTTGGCTGGGGGTGCTCGCCTGAAGCTCTGGGAGCAGCTGCAGGGGACACCCCGGCCCCAGCCAGGGCGATGACAAGGTCCTGAGGGCCAGGAACCCAGAGGCCACCGGCAGAGGCCAGGATATGGAGGGCGGCTGCCACCTGGTGCCATCTGGCCCAGCATCCCACAACCTCAGCAATACCCCCCACCCCGCCCCACCCCACCTGGTGCAGAAGATCAAGGGAGCTGCCACTGCCACTGTGCCGTGGGGGCGGCGATGACAGCCACAGGCTGTGATGCCGAGAGGAGAAATGGAATAGAAACTTCAGAGCACAGTTTGTCAAAATCTGCCACCACACAACTGCCACCCAGAACCCAAGACACTCTCGCGGCGAGTCCGGGAAGTTCCGGCCAGAACCGGGCTGCAGGCCGGCCTGGCTGAACCGGAGACGGTGGCTCCGGCACAGACACTCCAGATAGCGTGTGAAGCGGAGATGGCACGGCCCACGGGCAGCACGGTGCCACCGTGCAAAATAAGGCACTGAGAGCCGCGTCCCATCCGTGCCCAGGAGCCAGGGGCGGGGGGAGGCGGACGCCTGTGGAGACCCTGGGCTGCTGGTTGTACGTTGTACTCAAAACACAGGAAGACAAAAAATTCAGGCCCACAAGGACGCACAGCCCTGCTGAGGACCCCCGGGGGACAGTGCGCTCTTTTGTTCCCACCCAGGGCTCCTGAAAGCCCGGCTCCGGCCGCCCAGCAGTCTGAATCCCGGCCTTGTTCACGTGCTAATGGGGGGCGCTCCGGGGCGGGCCCTCCCCTCCAGCCGCCGCTCCAGCCCTGTTGGGTGCAGCTCTGTCTGCAGGAGCGGGTCCCTGAGACAAAGGAGCCCTTCTCCTCCCTGGCGCCCAGACCTGAATTTCAGTCAGAGAGGGGGCGGTGCAGGAGTCCCCCCTCCCGCCCAGGTCCCGGCCTCCCCATCCCTCCCCGAGGGGAAGCCGCCCGCCCCTGGGCCTGAGCTCGGCCCGCGGTTCCCCCGAGGGCCAGCAGAGGCCGCCCCGCACCGCCAGTGTGAGCAGGAGGCTGAGGCAGGACGGAGGCTCCATGCCAGGCCAGGCCGGGCGGGACCCCGGAGGGGGCTCCAGGCAGGGGGCTGCCCGCAGAGTCCTCCCTCTCCGGCTGGACACCGGGGCCCCACTTACTGCCCCCGGCCAGGCTGGGGAGCCACATCCTCCGCTCGGTGCTGTCACAGGGCGCGGGGCGGGTGACTCCCGGAGTGCCAGGAGAGACCGAGGCGCAGGTACCAGCCGAGAGGAGGGCGCCTGACCCACTCTTTCCGAGCAGGTGGGCAGGTGGGTGGCAAGAAACTTCCAAACCGTGCTGGGTCTGATCAGCCAACATGGCTCGGCCAGGGGTCCATCCTCCTGAGTGTGTGGGCACCACCTTGAGTCTTCCCTTGGCATTGACCCAGTCCCTTCTGCAGCACCCTTGGACCTGGAAGGCCGGCCTGGGCTCACCTCCCTCCAGAGCTGGAAACACCACGTCTCCAGGGCGTGCTTCTCGGTGGGGGATCCGGGAGACCCCCAGCTACAAAGGGGTCTTGAGGAGGTGGGGAGGCACCCCAAGTTCACAGGCTGCCTGGCTGGAAGTCACTGTGGGGACCTGCAGGCATCTGGACGCGGGCAGCAGGGACAGTGACCAGCACCCTCCCAAATGGCTTCGGGGCCTGGGGCAAACGGTGGCCAAACCGGCTTCCCATCCAGACCCCCTGGCCAAGTCCTGCCAACCACAGGGGCTGCGGGTGCCACCCAAGTGGCCCCTCCAAATGCCTCGACTGCCCGAAATCCACCTGCGCTGACTTGCTTGGACCCCAAGGTTTTGGAGCTCCTGAATGTCCACTGCGCTGGGCAAGGGGCCCTGTCAGGACCCCACTGGGAGACTGTCCGCGGACGAGGGCCGGGCCAAACACTTGTGCGGGGCAGGGAGGCCTCAGCTCCTGGCCCGACTCCCTGGGTAGGAGTGCAGTGAAGGCAGCGGTGGGTAGGAGCCTCAGAAGGAACCGCTGAACCCAGCCCGAGTCCACCCGGCCGCCCCAGCCGGGGGGCACTGACCCCACGACGTCTGCTCTAAATCTTCCGGGTCCACAAGAGACGCAAGTCCCGGCTGCGGAACAGGGGAGGGGGCTGTGGGAAGAGGCCACGTCGCTGCCCCCAGGCAGGGTTCCCAAGCTGAGCTGACAGCGGCTCGGTGTGGGGTGAGGAAGGCTCTCCCCGCGCCCCCGGCTCAGTACTGTACCAGGGCCAGGCAGGGCCAGTCTGGCCGACCTGGGGTGGAGGGGAAAGAGGCTGGAGGCCAGGTCCTTGCCCAGCGGTGAGCTGGGGGCCGGCTTCCCTGTGCCGCCAACACCCTCAACCGAGCAAACTCAGGGGCTCAAGGCTTTCGGGGTGCCCCCACTCCGCAGCCCCTGCCCTTCCTCGCTCTGTAGGTGCGTGCTCCTGCCCCCACCACTCCCACCCGGAACGCACGCAGCGCGCAGGGCTCGGAGCGGCCGCGATGCCTGCTGTCGCCCACCCCGGCTGCTCTGGGGCTGCTGCAAGCCAGGGACCCGGGCTCCGGGTGGGCGACCCCCTCACAACTCCACGGGCTCCTGAGGCTGCGGCGCGCTCCGAGCGCACGGAGCCGGGACGGCAGCCGGCGCCTCCCTAGGACTCGCGTGCGCTCGCTCGGCCGCTCAGCCCACGCCCCAGCCTCAGTCTCCCCACCCAGGAAATGGGTCCAGGGCGCCCGGGCTCCCGCGCGACGCCGACGCGCACTGCTGGGGTCTTCCCGGTCCCCGCCACCCGGCCCGCGGGGACCCCCGACTCCGGCCCAGGAGCTCCGCGCCCGTCCCGGCCCCGCGCCCTCGGCCGCGCGCTCACCACTCCCAGGCTGAGGTCCTCGGCGCGCGGCGCGGGCGCGGGCGCAGCGCAGCCCCCGCGGGTCCCCAGCGCCAGCAGCAGCAGCAGCGGCAGCGGCCGGAGCCCGGGCCCTGGGGGCGGCGGGGGCGGCGGGGGCGGCGGGCCGGGTCCCCGGGCTGCGCGGCGCCGCATGGCGCTCACATGGGACCGCGGGCGGCGTGCAGGGTCCCGCGCCCTCCGCTCGGCGCTCCGCAGCCCCGCGCCCTCCGCTCTCCGCGGCGCCCCCGCCGGACTGAGCCCCGCGCGGCAGCCTCAAGCGGCGGGGCGGGGCCATGCAAATATATGCTAACGAGGCCCGCCGCCTTAAAGGGCCCGCGCCGCCCTGGACGCTGCGACCCCCGTCCCGCCCCACCGTGTCCGCGAGAGGACCGGGTCCGCGGCATCACAGGGAAGGCGTTTCCCCGAGTGTCTCGGGACGGTCCTGGGGCGGCGGGGACGCGCGGGGTGGCCGCGGGGGCAGGGGTCCGGGGCGCCTGCGGGGCGCTGACCCTGACTTCCCTCTCCGGCCGCGCTCCCGGCCCCACTCCCCACGGCACCCGAGGCCCGGGTTCAGAACCGGGTTCAGGCCCCGGAGCCGTCGCCGCAGCGCAGCTGGTGGGCGCTTGGTGGAGCCCGCGGACCGCGGGAGAGGGAGGGTGGGGGCTGTGGGAGCGCGGGGGACTGGAGGGCGAGGGCGGTTGTTGCGGGGCTGGGGTCTTTGGGAGGCTCTGCAGTCCCTGCGAGCCTGGGAGGGACAATGTTAACTTGTAACGTTTGCTGGAGCTCAGCGTGTGCCTGAACATGCCCAGGGGTTACATGAATAATTTCATTTACTTACAACATTTATGAGATGAAAACTATGATTTCCATTTTGCAGACAAAGAAACTGAGGCCCAGAGAAATGAAGTAACTTATGGGAGGTCCTGGAGCGGGGAAGTGGCAGAGCTCAAGCAGGTGCTGGTGTGGATTGAACTCGTGCAAGCTTCGTACAGGCTGCCCCCCGAGTGGGAGATCTTGGGAGAGGGCGGGGGGTGAGGTTCAAGTGTAACCCTAGCCTTTATTCAGCTTCTCCTCGTGCTGGACAGCATGGCTTCCCCTCCTTCCCAAGCCCTTCTGCTCCGCCACCCCAAATCACAGCTGTTACTGTCAGGACTGAGGTCACATTCTACGGACAGGGAAACTGAGGCTTGGCTCCTTTTACCAGAACTGGTCTTAAGGGAGTGGTGCCCCCCCACTCCTGTGCGGGCCGACCCCCACCCCACGCCTTCCCTGGGTGCTCTGGCCAATCCTGTCCCTGCTGCCCTCAGAGCCTCCCTGGCCCTGTCTGAACAGGGAGATTCCACACCTGCTTCAGACGACCTTGGTTCGGACTGATGGAGATCACCTGTAGGAGGAGCCCTGGCATGTAGGGACTTTCACAGCACATCCCAGAGTTTTTTTTTCTTTTTTCTTTCTTTTCTTTCCTTTCTCTCTTTCTTTCTTTCCTTTCTCTCTTTCTTTCTCTTTCTCTTTCCCTTTCCTTTCCTTTTCCTTTTTTCTTTTCTTTTCCTTTCCTTTCCTTTCCTTTCCTTTCCTTTCCTTTCCTTTCCTTTCTTTTCTTTTCTTTTCTTTTCTTTTCTTTTCTTTTCTTTTCTTTTCTTTTCTTTTCTTTTCTTTTCTTTTCTTTTTTCTCTGTTGCCCAGGCTGGAGTGCAGTGGCAGGATCTTGGCTCACTGCAACCTCTGCCTCCTAAATTCAAATGATTCTCCTGCCTCAGCCTCCTGAATAGATGGGATTCCAAGGGTGCACAACCGTGCCCAGCTAATTTTTGTATTTTTTGTAGAGATGGAGTTTTACCATCTTGGCTAGGCTGGTCTTGAACTCCTGACCTCAGGTGATCCGCCCACCTCGGCCTCCCAAAGTGCTGGGATTACAGGAGTGAGCCACCACGCCTGGCCTCATCCGGGATTTTGACCAAATGCATGTACATCAGGACACCCTTGTTTCCAGAGCAGAGACCCAGCCAAAGCGGCTGTAGTCAAGGAAAGGAAGTATGTGGGGCTCAGGAACGGTGGTGTCCCAGCATGTGCTAAAGTCAGGCAGGGCCGGACCAAGTCACACGGCAACAGCATCAGAACGCGATTTCTCTCACTCCATCTCTATGTGGGGCAAAGATGGCCCAGGGCAGCTCCCGTCATCCTTCCTGCGCAGCAGGCCCAGCCAGAGACAGACGCTTTCTCAACCAACGGTCCCAAGGCCACCTCTTTCTGGATTCTGGGTCAGGAATTGATTGTGGGGCCAGGGGCAGGGAAGTGAGCTGCAGCCCTGGGCTGGAAGGGATTCTCTACAGGAAGTCAGAGGAAGGGAGGGTGGATGGCAGGCAAAGCAGGGTCAAGGGCTCAGAAGAGGCGATGCGGCCACCATCCCCACCGCGTCACGGGGCTCGTACGCATCTGAGACTTGCAACAGGACGCTGTCAAGGGGCTGTGGCTCGGTGCTGGCAAGAGGCTTCACCGCGGGGCTTGCTGGCAGTGAAGGGAGATGGCTTGTTTATGGGCGACAGTGGCTTGGGGTGTACAAATGTGAGAAGGGGCCTTACAGGCAGGCCACAGTTCTCCCCAGAAAGGCCTGGTGGAGGCTGGTGACCTGGAGATGCTTGGTTAGACGTCGGGAATGTGGCCTTCCTCAAAGCAGCTGCGTGGCACCGTGGCTGCTGTGTTCCCTTCAAGCCTGCCACCCGATTCAGACATCTGTAAGTTGTTCTTCCCCCATCAGCTCTGCAACGGTGAAATATCATGACCGGGCACGGTGGCTCACACCTGTAATCCCAGCACTTTGGGAGGCCGAGGCTGGCGGATCGCTTGAGCTCAGGAGTTTGAGACCAGCCTGGCCAATATGGCAAAACCCATGTTTCTACTAAAAATACAAAAAAATAGCCGTGCATGGTGGTGTGTGCCTGCGATCCCAGCTGCTTGGGAGGCTGAGGTGGAAGGATCACTTAAGCACGGGAATTCCAGCGAGACAGAGCGAGACCCTGCCAAGAAAAAGAAAGAAAGAGAAAGAGAAAAAGAGAGAAAGAAAAAGGAGGGAGGGAGGGAGGAAGAAAGGAAGGAAGGAAGGGAGGGAGGAAGGGAGGGAGGGAGGGGAAAAATCACATATTATCATGTGCAGAGGAGGGTGTGGGGAGTGGGCACTCGGGCTCCTGGTACAGCCCCTTGGGAGGGCCACCAGGTAGCAGCTATTATGATTCCAGAAGCGCGTGTTCCGCGGCCTGCGTTCTTGGTGTCTGCTCTGGAGTGACACTCCCGTCTTTGCACAGGAAGGCTAATGCAAGCATGGTGTTGCAGTGTGATTTGTAATAGGAAAGAATTTGGAAACTGCCCACGTGCCCACCCATGGCCGACTGGCTGATCCAGCGCCATGTGTCCTGCTGGCTGTGGCCAAGGGCGTGGGTAGAGGCTGGAGTCCCACCTGCACCCTGTTTATGGATCCATGGCCCCACGGTGGGGCCATAGCCCGTGAGGAATCAGGCACCTTTCCAAGACCCACGAAGCTGCTGTGTCAGCTGGTGGCTGCCCTGGGCTGACCACACTGGGACCTGTCCCAAAGACAGAACACTGCCTTGAAGCCAGGAAGAAGGGATTTGATCCAAGTGTATCAGCAGGGCCACTCAGACATATTGTTGGATTTTTTTCTTTTTTGAGATAGAGTTTTGCTCTGTCACCCAGGCTGGAGTGCAGTGGCGCAATCTCGGCTCACTGCAAGCTCCGCCTTCCAGATTCAAGCAATTCTCCTGCCTCAGATTTCCAAGTAGCTGGGATTACAGGCACACGCCACCACGCCCAGCTACTTTTTATATTTTTAGTAGAGATGGGGTTTCACTATGTTGGCCAGGCTGGTCTCAAATGCCACACCTGACTTCAGGTAATTCACCCATCTCGGCATCCTGAAGTGCTGGGATTACAGGCATGAACCACTGTGCCCAGCCTCAGACATATTGTTGAGCAAATTAAACAATTTATGAGAAACAAGAAAAGCAGAAAGCAGAAAAGACCCACAATAACCATATACTGTATTTGTGTTTACCACGCACAC
Source organism: Theropithecus gelada (assembly GCF_003255815.1). Lineage (NCBI taxonomy): Eukaryota > Metazoa > Chordata > Mammalia > Primates > Cercopithecidae > Theropithecus > Theropithecus gelada. Next base: position 90,924,822 of record NC_037679.1, on the reverse strand, counting down.
ACACACATTGCCTCATATCTTCTGAGCCCCTTGATCCAGCCTTGCCTGCTATCCATCTCCCTTATCCTGCAATTTCCTTTAGAAAAGCCACCTTTGTCCCTGTCAGCCCAGGGTTTAGTGACGCTGCCCCATGCCTGGACCATTAAACCTAGGCTGGGCCCATCAGCTCATTTCCTGCCCCTGGCTGGAGACTCAGGTAGCGATGTCTGTGGACCATGAAGATGGGCAAATGACAGTTGGGCACTATTGTTGGGGCTCTGTGGGGCACACACTTGGGGCTCCTAGCTGTGACATGAAGGTTCTAGGAAAGCCAGAGGTGCCCAGCCCTGGAATGTAGCCATCCGGGTGCAGACACTCTGATGGGCAGCCCCCGGGTGGCCCTGCCCACGGTCGCTCCTGTGGGGACCCAGGACCCTTGGGTCAGGCAGTGAGGAGGGGGTGCTGTGCCCCTGGTTGTATCACTCATGGTGAATTCCATTCAAGGCTCTTTGTGTGTAAGTGACAGGAAGCCCAATGCAGAGAGGCCTGAGCACAAAGCACTGTGTTTGGCTTATGTCACCCATTTCAGAGATGGGCCCTCCCTGGACCCTATGCCAGCCCCAGCCTGGTTGGTCTTCTCCTCAGCCCAGCGTCTTTGTAGTCCTGGTTCCACGTCCTCATGCAGTGGTACCTGGCTTCCCTGCTGCCATGAACACCACCAGTGGAGGTCCTCAACCCCTTGTTGTTGACTTTTGAATGTTTATTAATTCATTAATTGATTTTTGAGATGGAGTCTCACTCTGTCGCCCAGGCTGGAGTGCAGCGGTGCGATCTCTGCTTACTGCAGCCTCTGCCCCACTGGTTCAAGCGATTCTCCTGCCTCAGCCTCCCGAGTAGCTGGGATTACAGGCGCCCGCCACCACGCGCAGCTAATTTTTGTATTTTTAGTCGATACGGGGTTTCACCGTGTTGGCCATGCTGGTCTCGATCTCCTTATCTCAAGTGATCTGCCCACCTCAGCCTCCCACAGTGCTGGGCTCACAGGTATGAGCCACCGTGCTCGGCCCACATTCTGTGCATTCCCCCGTGGCAGGCGCCTGGGCTGCCTTCGCACTTCCGTGGTGAATATGCTACACCCCCTTCCTGGTAAACGATGCTGTCCCCTTTCTCAGCACCTCTTTGGCAGCATTTCAGCTCTATATGAGTCCGTTCTCACAACGCTGCAAAGAACTACCTGAGACTGAGTAATTTATAAAGAAAAGAGGTTTAGCTGACTCGCAGTTCCACAGGCTGTACAGGAAGCATGGCTGGGGAGACCTCAGGAAGCTGAAGGTCTCCCCAGCCATGGGGACCTTCGCTCCCCACCCCTTCATGGAAGGTGAAGGGGACGCAGGTACGTCTCACGTGGCCAGAGCAGGAGAGAGAGAGCGAAGAGGGAAGTGCTACACACTTTTACACAACCAGATCTCGTGAGAACTCACTTCCGTGAGAGCAGCAAGGGGGAAATCTGCCCCCATGAGCCCATCACCTCCCACTAGCCCCCTCCTCCAACACACGAGGCTTACATTTCAACATGAGATTTGGGCGGCGCCACAGAACCAAACCCCTTCAATCCCACGCACTGTAGCCCCGCATGGGTGGGTTCTGGGCCCCCGGCTCTCAGCGTCCCCCCTAGCTGGCCTCCATCACGAGATCTGTACTCACCAGCTCCTCGTTGCTGGCCGAGCGCTGCCTAGGTTTGTCCACTCCAACCCAGAGCAGGTGCCCAGGCAGCCCAGGCGCCCTGGACATCCCAGGGTGAGCCGCAGGCTGGGCGCTCACACCAGAGTCCAAGCCCGGCCGCCTCTCTGCAGGCTCTCCACCTAGAAAACTGGGTGCCGTTATTTATTTATTTCAGGACGGCCGAATATGTCTTTATCCCAGAAGTGCTCATTCTGAACAATAATGAGAAAACAAAATTAATCTCTTCATCTCGAGTTTATTAAAGTTAACAAATATTGCCTTTGTAAAATTTTCAAATTCCTTAATTTCAGCTATTTGTTGCAGAGGAAATAATCTGCTGTCACTTCGTACGGCATTTGGGGGAATTAGCTTTGACCCAGCCTGGGAAACCCTGAGGCCCAGGGGCCACGGGAGGCAGTGCCCACTGGGCGCTCTGCAGATGACGCTGCGTGCCCTGTCACCCACCTGCGTGCAACTGAGGTCGGCTTCTGAGGTCTCACTGCACCCGAGGTGCTTTCCCAGTGGACCCATGGGCTGTGGTGTGCGAGCAGGTTGGGCAGGTGGGCGGAGGCGTAGGCAGCTCAGCCACACCCCGGCAGGCCTTGCAGCAGACTCAGGCAGAACGGAACACAGAACACAGGTGTTCCTAGTTGACATATTTTTGGTTTTTTTTCAGACGGAGTCTCGCTGTCACCCAGGCTGGAGTGCAGTGGTGCGATCTCGGCTCACTTCAAGCTCTGCCTCCGGGTTCAAGTGATTCTCCTGCCTCAGCCTCCAGAGTAGCATGCGCCATCACGCCCGGCTAATTTTTGTGTTTTTAGTAGAGATGGGGTTTCACTATGTTGTCTAGGCTGGTCTTGAACTCCTGACCTCAGGTGGTCCACCCACCTCATCCCCACAAAGTGCTGAGATTACAGGCGTGAGCCACTGCACCCAGCCCCTGGATGACATGTTTTGAGGCACGGTTTTGTATGTGTGTGTTATTTTTTATTTTTATTTATAATATAAAAATACAGAACACTTTATGAATTTTTGTGCCATCCTCGTGCAGAGGCCACGCTAATCTCTGTGTCGTTCCAATTTTAGGATAGGTGTTGCTGAAGTGAGCAGTCTGTTGTTTTTTAAAAATAAAGTTCTAAATTTTTAGAAGTTAAATTTATAGAAAAACTATAAATATAGGAAAGTTCCCATGTATCTTTTTATTTTTTATTTTTGAGATGGAGTTTTGCCGTTACTGCCCAGGCTGGAGTGCAATGGCACAATCTCGGCTCACCATAACCTCCACCTCCCAGGTTCAAGTGATTCTCCTGCCTCAGCCTCCTGAGTAGCTGGGATTACAGGCATGTGCCACCACGCCCAGCTAATTTTGTATTTTTAGTAGAGATGGGGTTTCTCCATGTTGGTCAGGATGGTCTCGAACTCCCGACCTCAGGTGATCTGCCCGCCTTGGCCTCCCAGAGTGTTGAGATTACAGGTGTGAGCCACTGCGCCTGGCCCCACGTATCTTTTTAAAAAATAAATGTTATTGTGTACATTTAAGGTGTACATCGTGATGTTGTAGGGTACGTATATGCAGTAAATTGGTGACCACAGCGGAACAGGTGAGTTTTGCATCATCTCACAGGCACCCGTCTTCCTCCCACAGTCAGAGCAGCATTAGCAAACACCTGGAACATAATTATTCTCTGTAGCCCTCAGGTGCACACAAGCCCGTTTGAAGGGGCTCACCCTGTCGCCCACTGTTTTATTCTGTCTTTATATATTTGATCCCTGCATTTTTATTTATTTATTTTTTTGAGACAGCTTCTTGCTGTCTTGCCCAGGCTGGAGTGCAGTGGTACGACCACAGCTCACTGCAGCCTCGACCTCCTGGGCTCAAGCAATCCTCCCGCCTCAGCCTCCCAGATAGCTGGGACCACAGGTGCACACCACCACACTGAGCTAATTTTTAAAAAAATTTGTAGAGATGGGGTTTTACTATGTTACCTAGGCTGGTCTCAAACTCCTGAGCTCAAGTGATCCTCCCACCTTGACCTCCCAAAATCCTGAGATTACAGGTGTGAGCCACCGCACCCCATACCCCTGCCTTTACTTATTTATTTTTAAGATTCTGCATATTTGTGAGATCCTGTGATGTTTCTTTCTGTGTCTGGCTTGTCTTGCTGCATCGTGACCCCCAGTCCATCCATGTGGCAAATGCAGGATCTGTTTTTAAGGCTGAACAATAGTCCGTCATCTCCCTCCATGTGATCATATACACCACATTCTCCTTATCTGTCCGGCCACTGATGGATGCCCAGGTGGTTCCCCGCTTTGGCCGCTGTGGGTAGTGCTGTGGTGGACGTGTGTGAGTGTGGACACCTAGATGGGTGGTGAGCTTGATTCATTTGGGTACAGGCCCAGGGGAAGGACTGCTGGGCCCTGTGGCAGTTCTATTTTTAATTTCTTAGGAATTGCCACATTGTTTCCATAATGGCTGAAGTGCCCATACACCTTACACCCACTCTCCTCTGTAATTAACATTTTATCTCATCATGGTCCATTGGTCACAGTGAATGAACCGTAATGATACATTGTCATTAAGCACAATCCGCATGTTATTCAGGTTCCCTGAGTTTTTCTCTAATGTCCTTTTTTCTGTGCAAGGGCCCCGTCTGGATCTCATGTGACATTTATTTATTTATAAAGTGTATTGTTATTATTATTATTTTGATACAGAGTATCACTCTTGTTGCCCAGGCTGGAGTGCAATGGCACAATCTCGGCTCACTGCAACCTCTGCCTCCCTGGTTCAAATGATTCTCCTACCTTAGCCTGCTGAGTAGCTGGGATTATAGGTGCCCACCACCACGCCCGGCTAATTTTTTGTATTTTTAGTAGAGATGCGGTTTCACCATGTTGGCCAGGCTGGTCTTGAACTCCTGACCTCAGGTGATCCGTCCACCTCGGCCTCCCAAAGTGCTGGGATTACAGGCATGAGCCACCACGCCCCGCCCTTGACTGGGGATTTTATTTGTGTTGAGCGCGTTCTTACTTTCTGCAACTATAAGGTTGTGTGTTTCCTGCCCCAGTCCTTGTTTTGTGTTTTTTTTGTTTGCTTGGTTTGCTTTTGTTTGTTTGTTTTTGAGGCACAGTCTCACTTTGTTGCTCAGGCCAAAGTGCAGTGGCATGATTATAGCTCACTGCAGCCTCAACCTCCCGGATTCAAGCAATCCTCCCACCTCAGCCTCCTGAGTAGCTGGGACCACAGGTACATACCACCATGCCTGGGTAATTTTTGTATTTTTAGTAGGGACAAGGTTGCCCAGGCTGGTCTCAAACTCTTGGGCTCAAATGATCCTCCTGTCTTGGCCTCCCAAAGTCCTGGGATTACAGCCACCGTGCCTGGCCCTGAGTTCCTCGTATTGGAGAATGGAATTAGGACCTCCTAACCTAAATATGAAACAGAAAGAGGCTCTCTAGAGGATGTGGGTATTTATTTGGGAGGGAATATGTGTGCCATAGTAAACTGTGTGTATATTAAGGAGGGTAAAGGAAGAAAAAGGGTTTTAAAGGAAAATGAGGATGACATCATTGTTTTGAAATGATTGTCCTTGGCCACGAGGATGAATGACAAGATGATGCCAGTCCAGGGTTGGACAGGCAGTCGCTGGGCAGATTTCCTCGCAGAAGTATTTTCTAGGCAAAGTTGTGGTTTTTGCATCTCTTTTGTGGTAGTTTTTATCAGGCATACAAGGCTGAGAACCCTCCCTTCATAATCTTTCCTGGCTCTATTTGTCAGGTGATTTTATTTTTTACACTAATAACTCCATTTTGCTTCTGAAAACTTTCCTATTTCCCCTTTTTAAAAATATTTTTTAATATATATATATTTTTTAGATGGAGTCTCGCTCTATTTTCCAGGCTGGAGTGCAGTGGTGTGATCTCTGCTCACTGCAACCTCCGCCTCCCGGGTTCAAGCGATTCTCCTGCCACAGCCTCCTGAGTAGCTGGGATTACAGGTGTGCACCATCACATCCGGCTAATTTTTGTATTTTTAGTAGAAACGGGGTTTCACCATGTTGGCCAGGATGGTCTCAAACTCCTGACCTCCTGATCTGCCCACCTCGGCCTCCCAAAGTGCTGGGACTACAGGCGTGAGCCACCATGCCCGGCCTCTTAAATTTTTAAAAAATAAATAAAGATGGAGTCTCCCTATGTTTCCCAGGTTGGTCTTAAACTCTTGGGCTCAAGGGATCCTCCTGCCTTGGCCTCCCAAAATGTTGGGATTACAGGTTTGAGTCACTGCACCCAGGCAATTTTTTTTTTTTTTTTTTTGAGAGAGGGGACTCTGTTGTCCAGGCTGGAGTGCAGTGGCATAATCAAAGCTCACTGCAGCCTCCACCTCCCAGGGTCAAGCAATCCTCCCACCTCCATCTCACAAGTAGCTAGGACCACAGGTGTGCACCACCAGACCCAGCTAACTTTTAAGGATTTTTTTGCAGAGGCAGGTGTCTCACTATGTTGCTAAGGCTGGTCGTGAACTCCTGGCCTCAAAAGATCCTCTCGCCTCAGCCTTCCAATGCACTGAGATTACGGGTGTCAGACACTGTGCTCGGCCGTATTTCCCCCTTTGATTGAGATCTTTCTCAGGCAGCCAGATGTGGCGGCTCAGGCCTGTAATCTCAGCACTTTGGGAGGCCAAGGCAGGTGGATCTCGAGGTCAGGAGTTTGAGACCAGCCTGGCCAACATGGTGAAACCCCATCTCTACTAAAACTACAAAAATTGGCCAGGCGTGATGGTGTACGCCTGTGGTCCCAGGTATTCTGGAGGCTGAGGCAGGAGAATTGCTTGAATCTGGGAGGCAGAAGCTGCAGTGAGCTGAGATTGTGCCACTGCACTCCAGCCTGAGTGACAGAGCAAGACTGTCTCAAAAAAAAAAAAGAGGCCAGGCGAGATGGCCCATCCCTGTAATAACAGCACTTTGGGAGGCTGAGGCGAGCAGATCACCTGAGGTCAAGGGTTTGAGACCAGCCTGACTAAAATGGTGAAACCCTGTCTCTACTGAAAATACAAAAATTAGCTGGGCATGGTAGTGTGCGTCTGCAGTCCCAGCTACTTGGGAGTCTGAGGCAGGAGAGTTGCTTGAACCTGGGAGGCGGAGCAGAGGTTGCAGTGAGCCAAGATCGTGCCATTGCATTCCAGCCTGGGCAACAAAGTGAGACTCTGTTAAAAAAAAAAAAAAAAAAAAACTTTCTCAGGCATCACTGATCAGTCTTTCTGTACTTAGCTTTTTAGTTTTTTGTTGTTTTTTTGAGACGGAGTCTCACTCTGTCACCCAGGCTGGAGTGCAGTGGCACAATCTTGGCTTACTGCAACCTCCGATCCGCCTCCTGGGTTCAAGTGATTCTCCTGCCTCAGCCTTCTGAGTAGCTGGGATTACAGGCGCCTGCCATCACACCTGGCTAAGTTTTGTATTTTCAGTAGAGATGGGGTTTCACCATGTTGGCCAGGCTGGTCTCAAACTCCCGACCTCAGGTGATCTGCCCGCCTCAGCCTCCCAAAGTGCTGGGATTACAGGTGTGAGCCACTGCGCGCGGCCCTGTACTTAGGTTTTGATGTCCCGGGGATGTCCTGGTTGCTGGTCTTGCCGCACACTAGGTGAGGTTACTGTGGGTGGTGACTAGGAGTCAATGTCAAAACCCTTTTAGCCACAGTTGAGCAATAAGAGAGGTTTGGAGGGCGTGGTTCCCGGGCTAAGTCCCCCTGGGGCCCGTTACTGAGTTCAATTTTTTCTGCTTTGGAGTCTCTTGCTGTCATCTTGACACGCTGGGCCAGCATGATTCTGCTAGGAGTTGTACTTCAAAATTTAACAAGGAACGAACGCAAAGCTTGAAAAGGGGAAATACAAAGTAAAATTAATAGTAATGTGGCAATCCCAGTTTGCATAATGGCTTTGAGTCACGAACCCAGGCGTAAAGGCAACCAGGGGAATAAATCAGATGGCCACAGGGTGGGTGAGACCAGCTGCGACCCTGTGACCTGTTTTCTTATTTTGTGCATGTGGGTCTCAGCTTTCCCAGAGGAGTTTCTCCAGGTGCAGCACGTGGTGTCGGCAACACACAGGCATTTCCTTACTTAACCAGCCGGGACTAAGGGATCTCCTGGGTCAGGTTCTGTGGAGTTGCCAGCAGAAGCCGTGGATCGTGAAGGTTCAGCGACACCAGTGTCCTGCCCCATGGAAGAGGTGGGCACTGAGATGGGTAAGAGCCTTGTCGTGACAGGAGTCCTGTTCTGGCATCCGGGGAAAGCCGTCTACAGCACGAAACGTCCGATTCGCAACCTGGTTTGCAGTTTGAATGTCTCTGATTATGGCATTAGGGGGTACTGTGAACTTTTTGTGTGGCCCACCCATCAGACGCAAGGCTGCTTTTGGAGAATTCATCTAGTTTTAGCTGATAGGACTTTAGGAACAGAGAAGTTTCCATTTTTAGTAATTCTATGGAAGAAAGAAAGATTAGATGAATCTAGAAGAATGTAGGTGTTACGTGCGTCGTCCGTATAAGAGGCCACCTTAACGCTTAGTGTGAGGAAAAAGGCTGTTTATTGACTTGGGTGCAAGGGGCTGAGTCTGAGAAAGGAGTCCGCGAAGGTGGTAGGCTTATCGTTGGTTCTTATAGGTTTGGGATAGGCGGTGGAGTTAGGAGCAATTTTTTGCGGGCAGGGGATGGATGTTACACAGTACATTCATAAGGGCGGCGAGCGTGTATTGTCACAAGAGGAGGGAGGAATGTTACAAAGTACATTCACAAGAACTGGGAATATCACAATGTACATTATCACAAGGGTGGGGGAATGTCAGGATGGCTTGACCATGGTGTGGCCAGCTCAGAGGACGTTACAGGGCTCCCGGCCCTGTGTACATTTTCTTTTTTTTTTTTTTTTTTTTTTTTTTTGAGACGGAGTCTTGCTCTGTCACCCAGGCTGGAGTGCAGTGGCCAGATCTCGGCTCACTGCAAGCTCCGCCTCCCGGGTTCACGCCATTCTCCTGCCTCAGCCTCCCGAGTAGCTGGGACTACAGGCGCCCGCCACCTCGCCCGGCTAGTTTTTTGTATTTTTTAGTAGAGACGGGGTTTCACCGTGTTAGCCAGGATGGTCTCGATCTCCTGACCTCGTGATCCACCCGTCTCGGCCTCCCAAAGTGCTGGGATTACAGGCTTGAGCCACCGCGCCCGGCCCCCTGTGTACATTTTCAAATATCACATTTTAGTCAATGCCTTGACCATGTGGGGCCAGGCGTGGTGGCTCGTGCCTGTAATCCCAGGACTTTGGGAGGACAAAGTGGGCGGATCACCTGAGGTCAGGAGTTCAAGACCAGCCTGGCCAAGATAGTGAAACCCCGTCTCTACTAAAAACTAAAAAAATTAGCCGACTGCCATGGCAGGCGCCTGTAATCCTAGCTACTCAGGAGGCTGAGGCAGGAGAATCGCTTGAACTCGGGAGGCAGAGGTTGCAGTGAGCTGAGATTGCACCACTGCACTCCAGTCTGGGCAACAGAGTGAGACTCCGTCTTAAAAAAAAAAGAGAGAATGGAGTTTAATTGGACCAATGCAAATGATCATATTGTCCTAAGAGTACTCACAAATAGTTTGAATTTTGGAGAAATCAGTAGGAAGAAAAAGCAAATGTTTTCATCTTTGTTTACAAAAGTATACTTTACCAAACTGTTTTATACTACAGGTAGTTTAAAAGGGAGGGCTGGGGAGGCCTTGCGGGAGGGTGGAGCAGTGAGTGAGTGCGGGCAGCTGCCTGTCGGGCCAAGGAGCCCGGGCTTGACTGCTGAGGAGGCTGGATGAAGACAGTTTAACCAAACAACAAAAGTGCTGGATGACCTAGAGAAACCTGGAGAAGGGAGGACTTTGGTTCAAAAGACCTGACATAATTAAGTTTTAAAAACATCTACTGCTCTTTAAAATCTGCTTTTAGCCAGACTGGGCCACAGGGTGAGATCCCATCTCTATAAAAAGTACAAAAATTAGCCAGGCATGGTGGTGCACACCTGTGGTCCCAGCTACTCAGGAGGCTGAGGTGGGAGGATCACTTGAGCCTGGGAGGCCGAGGCTGTAGTGAGCTGTGATTGTGCCACTGCACTCTAGCCAGGGCGACAGAGTGAGACCCAGTGTTTAAAAAAAAGGTTGGGTGCCGTGGCTCACACCTGTAAGTAATCCCAGCACTTTGGGAGGCCGAGGAGGGTGAATCATTTGAGGTCAGGAGTTTGAGGACTGACCAACATGGTGAAACCCTGTCTCTACTAAAAATATAAAATTAGCCGGGCGTGGTGGTGGGCACCTGTGGTCCCAGCTACTCGGGAAGCTGAGGCAGGAGAATCGCTTGAACCCGGGAGGTGGAGCTTGCAGTGAGCTGAGATCACACCACTGCACTCCAGCCTGTGCAGCAAGAGCAAAACCTCACCTCGAAAAAAAAACTTGTCTTTTTTGGTTTTTTTTTTTGAGACAGAGTCTCACTCTGTCGCCCAGGCTGGAGTGCAGTGGCTGGATCTCAGCTCACTGCAAGCTCCGCCTCCCAGGTTCACGCCATTCTCCTGCTTCAGCCTCCAGAGTAGCTGGGACTACAGGTGCCTGCCACCACTCCTGCCTAATTGTTTTTTTTTTTTTTTGTATTTTTTTAGTAGAGATGGGGTTTCACCGTGTTAGCCAGGATGGTCTCGATCTCCTGACCTCGTGGTCCGCCTGCCTTGGCCTCCCAAAGTGCTGGGATTACAGGCGTGAGCCACTGCGCCTGGCCAAAAACAATCCTGTCTTTTTTTTTTTTTTTTTTTTGAGACGGAGTCTGGCTCTGTCGCCCGGGCTGGAGTGCAGTGGCCGGATCTCAGCTCACTGCAAGCTCTGCCTCCCGGGTTTACGCCATTCTCCTGCCTCAGCCTCCCGAGTAGCTGGGACTACAGGCGCCCGCCACCTTGCCCGGCTAGTTTTTTGTATTTTTTAGTAGAGACGGGGTTTCACCGTGTTAGCCAGGATGGTCTCGATCTTCTGACCTCGTGATCCGCCCGTCTCGGCCTCCCAAAGTGCTAGGATTACAGGCTTGAGCCACCGCGCCCGGCCCAAAAACAATCCTGTCTTGTATGTTGTTAGATTCCTTTGGGGGTTCAGGGCTGTTTCCACCTAATATAGGTCTGTAGCAATGTCAATGTGAAACCCCATCCTGGGGGGCGTGGAATCACTTTTCATGGTTCACATCCTTGTAAAAATCATCAGTCATCATCTTTTCGTAAGTTTGACAAACACTCTTTGGAATCCAGAAAAGTCAAGCAGTGAAGGAAAGGAAGGGGCCACTTACTTTGCCTCGAGTCGGAAGACTGCGGTGGACCAGCCTCATTAAGGCCTGTACAGGTCTTCAGCAAGAAACTTGGAGAAGCCCCTAAAGATATTGCCAGGGAGAAAACAAAGAAAGCTTCAGATCCGCCTTCCTAAGCTGTCACGACTACTCTTTTATTTTATTTTATTTTATTTTATTTTATTTTATTTTGAGACGGAGTCTCGCTCTGTGGCCCGGGCTGGAGTGCAGTGGCCGGATCTCAGCTCACTGCAAGCTCCGTCTCCCGGGTTTACGCCATTCTCCTGCCTCAGCCTCCCGAGTAGCTGGGACTACAGGCGCCCGCCACCTCGCCCGGCTAGTTTTTTGTATTTTTTAGTAGAGACGGGGTTTCACCGTGTTAGCCAGGATGGTCTCGATCTCCTGACCTCGTGATCCGCCCGTCTCGGCCTCCCAAAGTGCTGGGATTACAGGTGTGAGCCACCGCGCCCGGCCACGACTACTCTTTTAAATGGCCCCACGCTTAGATTTCTGTCACCACGAATGGGGGAGCCTGGGCGAGTGTGATTTACCTCACTGCACCTGCCGTGGAGCCCACGCTGCTACGCCTTCCTTAGACTGTCGGGACGCTGAGTGGACAGTCAACTCCCACCACCTGTGCCTGTGAAAGGAGCTCTGGCTGAGAGGCTGTGCAGGCTTCGGGCCGGGGCCTGTCGTCGTTCTGTGTTGAGGAGATCGTGTGGACTGCGGCAGAGCCAAGCCTGAGCCCCGCGCCAGGATGAGTGGAGCGCCTGGAAAACCTGATTTCCAGCGTGGCGTGTCTTCCTTCGGTTACACTGAAAGTTTTACCCAACGACTCGTTTAAGTTTTTTTTTTTTTCTTTTTGAGATGGGGTCTTGCTCTGTCACCCAGGGAATCCTCCCACCTCAACCTCCCAGGGAGCTGGGACTACAGGTGCACACCACCACATCCTGCTTTTTTTTTTTTTTTTTAACTTTATGGTGATGGGGTTTTGCCACGTTGTCCAGGCTGGTCTCAAACTCCTGGTCTCAAGCTATCCACCTACCTCAGCCTCACAAAGTGCTAGGATAACAGGTGTGAGCCATCATGCCTGGCCAAGTTTTGTTTTGTTTTGTTTTGTTTAATTTTAAATTAAATTTTATTTTTAGAGTTGGGCTCTTGCTATGTTTCCCAGGCTGGTCTCGAATTCTTAGCTTTGAGCCATCCTCCCAGCTTGGCCGTCCTAAGCAGTGGAATTACAGTCGCGAGCCGCTGTGCCTGACCTCGCTGAGGTTTTTTATCATAGAACAATAAGAAACGCGCTGTGCCCATAGTTCTGTATCTAGTGAATGCTGTCGCTAGGACTTGCTCCTGGTTAGTTTGGCCTCAGATACTGAGTTTTTCCATGTGTCTACGTTGAGCCTGGCCTTGTGTGACTTGTGTGAAATATCCACTTCTCCACCCTCTTTGTTCTCTGCCAGTGGTAATTTCTTGAGTCATTTCATTTTTGCTGCAGGAAATCAGGTTTTTTTTTTTTTTTTTTTCAGATGGAGTCTTGCTCTGTTGCCCAGGCTGGAGGGCAGCGGCGCAATCTCGGCTGACTACAATCTCCCTCTCCCGGGTTCAAGCGATTCTCCTGCCTCAGCCTCCTGAGTAGCTGGGATTACAGGTGCCCACCACCACACCTGGCTAATTTTTGTATTTTTAGTAGAGACAGGGTTTCACCATGTTGGCCAGGCTGGTCTCGAACTCCTAATGTCAGGTGATCCACCCACCTTGGCCTCCCAAAGTGCTGGGATGACAGGCGTGAGCTGCCACACCCGGCAGGAAATCTGGTTTTAAGGGACTTGCCTATGAGTGAGTGTGATGGCTGGAGCCTCTCAACACTGCAGATCGCTGTAAATGAAGAGTGTGGAATGATGAATCTCTACGGTTCACGTGGGCCATCAGACTGATAAGCTGTACATAATCTGTAGGATATTCACATTAATATATTTACATAAATATAACTTTAAAGAAGATTTACTATAACAGCTAAAATTATGACTAATGATATTAGATTTTAAGTTTTATACAATTTTGAAACATTATTTATTTATTTTTGAGACAGAGTCTCACTCTGTCGCCCAGGCTGGAGTGCAGTGGCGCGATCTCAGTTCACTGCAACCTCCGCCTCCTGGGTTAAAGTGATTCTCCTGCCTCAGTCTCCTGAATAGCCGGGATTACAGGCGTGTGCCACCACGCCTGGCTAATTTTTGTATTTTTAGTAGAGATGGGGTTTCACCATGTTGGCCAGGCTGGTCTTGAACTCCTGACCTCAAGTGATCCGCCCGCTTCAGCTTCCCCAAATGCTGGGATTACAGGTGTGAGCCCCCACGCCCAGCCATGAAACATTTGTATTAATAACATAACTGTAACTGAAAGAACGTCTAATGTAATTTATTATTTGATAGTGTCTCTCACATAATTTACTAAATAAGCCTAGTCATTTAATGCCTCTACAAAATGAGAGATAAGTTTTTAAGGCTCTCCTAGGGCCCAACTAGAAAATCCCAAAGTTAAGCCTAGGTCAGAAAAACTTAATTTAGAATTTTGTTCTTGGAGAAGCTGCTAAAGATGTCAAAAGGTTTAAAACAATTGAACGAAAGGTGATCATAGGTCACTGTGAAATAATAGTCGTTTGTTTCACTGAAGTGATAATCAAAAGACTTTGAAAGCAAGACAGAGATAGTTACACAGCACTGGCTGCGGCAGCACAGACACTAAAATTGGAGTGACACAGAGGAGTTAGCCCTTGTGCAAGGATGACATGCAAATTCGTGAAAGCTTCCATATTTTTTAAAATAATAGAATTATAAATATTAAAAAATTATTTTTTGGCCAAGTGTGGGGGCTCATGCCTGTAATCCCAGCACTTTGGGAGGCCGAGGGGGGCGGATCACCTGAGGTCAGGAGTTTGAGACCAGCCTGGGCAACATGGCAAAACCCGGTCTCTACCAAAAAATACAAAAATTAGCCGGGTGTGGTGGCGCCTGTAATCTCAGCTACTCGGGAGGCTGAGGCAGGAGAATCGCTTGAACCCAGGAGGCAGAGGTTGCAGTGAGCGGAGATTGTGCCACTCCACTCCAGCTGGGGCAACAGAGCGAGATTCCATCTCAAAAAAAAAAAGAAGTCACCATTTCAGGGTGTACACTTCCATGCATTTAGGACATTTACAAAGTTGTGCAGGCCGGGCGCGGTGGCTCAAGCCTGTAATCCCAGCACTTTGGGAGGCCGAGACAGGCAGATCACGAGGTCAGGAGATGGAGACCATCCTGGCTAACACGGTGAAACCCCGTCTCTACTAAAAAGTACAAAAAACTAGCCGGGCATGGTGGCGGTGCCTGTAGTCTCAGCTACTCTGGAGACTGAGGCAGGAGAATGGCGTGAACCCGGGAGGCGGAGCTTGCAGTGAGCTGAGATCGCGCCTCTGCACTCCAGCCTGGGCGACAGCAAGACTCCATCTCAAAAAAAAAAAAAAAAAAAAAAAAAAGTTGTGCAGACGCCACCTTGTGAATGTCCTAAACTCCACCACACTCCAGCCTGGGCAATAGAGCCAGGCCTTGTCTTAAAAAAAAAAAAAAAAAAGAAAGTTTTTTTAAAAAGGTTACATGGATGTAACCTTTATTTATTTTTATTCATTTTTTTCGAGACAGGGTCTCAATCTGTTGTTGCTCAGGCTAGAATGCAATGCTGCAATCTCGGCTCACTGCAACCTCCACCTCTTGGGCTCAAGTGAGCCTCCCACCTCAGCCTCCCAAGTAGCTCTGCACCACCGCACCTGGCTAATTTTTTGTTTATTTTTTGTAGAGGTGGAGTCTCACTATGTTGCCCAGGCTGGTCTCAAACTCCAAGGTTCAAGCAATCTTCCTGCCTCAGCCTCCCAAAGTGCTGGGTTTACAAGTGTGAGTTACCACATCCACTCCTCTTTCTTACAATAATTACAAAAAATATTGACTGGAATGCTAAAGCTGTGAGTTTTATCTCAAACCCATTAGAAAAGTTAGCAGATTCAAAGTAAGCAGAAAAAAATAGAGAACTTAGAAGGCTCTCCACATTAGCTCTATAGTTGAAGGCTTTTTCTTTTTTGAAGAGACTGTTTGAATAATGATAATGTGAGCTCTTAATTTTTGTTGATGTAATTTGTCCACCAGTTAAAAAAATGTGCATGAGAATAGGCTATAATATGTAGGTGGCTGGAGTCCCAGAAAACTTGGCATGTCTTAATATTTAAGAATCCCATTCTGTTTCTTTTCTTTTTTTTTTTTTTTTTTTGAGACGGAGTCTCGCTCTGTCGCCCAGGCTGGAGTGCAGTGGCCGGATCTCAGCTCACTGCAAGCTCCGCCTCCCGGGTTCACGCCATTCTCCTGCCTCAGCCTCCCAAGTAGCTGAGACTACAGGCGCCCGCCACCTGGCCCGGCTAGCTTTTTGTATTTTTTTTTAGTAGAGATGGGGTTTCACCGTGCTAGCCAGGATGGTCTCGATCTCCTGACCTCATGATCCTCCCGCCTCGGCCTCCCAAAGTGCTGGGATTACAGGCTTGAGCCACCTCGCCCGGCCCCATTCTGTTTCTTATTAATATCTTTAGAGCAAAGAAAATTCTGTAAATCCTGTCAGAGAATGTTCGAGTTCGACCAGTGTTTTTAGATGGTGGTGACTGGCCCAGCAGCTTTAAAAAAGTTTTTTCTTTGTATCTCCTAGTACATATTTTTTCCAATTATGAATTCAACATGAAACCCAGTGGTTTTTAATTAGCCACCCTGTGTCCACCATTTAGAATGTTTATTTTTGTTCTTGGAAGATTTTTAGAAACAAAAAAGGGAAAATGGCCAAATCATGTGTGTGACCAAACTATAATCAGGATTTGCAAAAAATTTTGACCCAGGCATGTAGATCCAATGAAACATTCAGCTAGGAGCAGTGATCAACAGTGAGTTTACCAGAAAGACACACCTCCAGACAGAATCTGAGTTCTGTCAAGAAAGACACTTGTTTTTCTGTTTTGATCCTAGGAGGAATGTAAGGGCTTTTATTAAGGCAACCTTATAACCAAACCAAATCCTGAATAAAGTGGAGAGCTTCTACCTAAAAAGAGGGAGGCCTGGCCTGAGAGAAGATTCAGCAGGGCAGAAAAGGCAAGAGGCAGGAGTGAGCAGCTCAGGTGGGAATCGCCGGTTCTAAGAGCCACGGTTTCCTTCCAACAGTGACTGCTTTTCAGGTCCCACTTCTGACACCATTTATCTCAACTGAAATATCAGGGAGAGGCTCTTTAAAAGAAAATTATATATATATATATATATGTGTGTGTGTGTGTGTGTGTGTGTGTATATATATATATATATTTTTTTTTTGAGATGGAGTTTCACTCTTGTTGCCCAGGCTGGAGTGCAGTGGCATGATCTCAGCTCACTGCAACCTCTGCCTCCCGGGTTCAAGAGATTCTCCTGCCTCAGCTTCCTGAGTAGCTGGGATTACAGGCATGCACTACTATGCCCGGCTAGTTTTGTATTTTTAGTAAAGATGGGTTTCTCCATGTTGGTCAGGCTGGTCTTGAACTCCCGACCTCAGGTGATCCGCCCACCTTGGCCTCCCAAAGTGCTGGGATTACAGGCGTGAGCCACTGTGCCCGGCAAGAAAATGGTATTTATTTGGGAATGGGGAATTGCAGTGGGAATACGTGTGCCATAGTGAACTATGTGCATTACTGGGGGTGGGGGCTGGGGGTGAAGGAAGATGAAGCCTTTACAGAATGAATGAGGAAGATGACATAATTGTTTTTGAGATCATTCTATTTGGCTGACTGGGCACGGTGGCTCACACCTGTAATCCCAGCACTTTGGAAGGTCGAGGCAGGCGGATCACCAGAGGTCGGGAGTTTGAGACCAGCCTGACCAACATGGAGAAACCCGTCTCTACTAAAAAATACAAAATTCACGGCCGGGCGCGGTGGCTCAAGCCTGTAATCCCAGCACTTTGGGAGGCCGAGA
The DNA here is from genome assembly GCF_003255815.1 of Theropithecus gelada. Taxonomy (NCBI): domain Eukaryota; kingdom Metazoa; phylum Chordata; class Mammalia; order Primates; family Cercopithecidae; genus Theropithecus; species Theropithecus gelada. Next base: position 90,907,782 of record NC_037679.1, on the reverse strand, counting down.
CGGGCGGATCACGAGGTCAGGAGATCGAGACCATCCTGGCGAACACGGTGAAACCCTGTCTCTACTAAAAAATACAAAAAAAAACTAGCCGGGCGAGGTGGCGGGCGCCTGTAGTCCCAGCTACTCCGGAGGCTGAGGCAGGAGAATGGCGGGAACCCGGGAGGCGGAGCTTGCAGTGAGCTGAGATCCGGCCACAGCACTCCAGCCTGGGTGACAGAGCAAGACTCCGTCTCAAAAAAAAAAAAAAAAAAAAAATACAAAATTCACTAGGTGTGGTGGTGCAGGTGCCTGTAATCCCAGCTACTTGGGAGGCAGAGGCAGGAGAATTGCTTGAACCTGGGAGGTGGGGGTTTCGATGAGCCAAGATTGCACCATTGCACTCCAGCTTGGGTGACAAGAGCAAAAATCCATCTCAAAAAAAAATCAAAAATTTATCTTTGGCTACAAAGATCAATAACAAAGGCAATGCCAGTTCAAGGTTAGACAGGCAGTTGCTGGGTAGAGGTTTTCACGGTAGCTTTTGTGTAGGTTTCAATGGCCTTTGTGCAATGTTGTGTTTTTTTGCATTTTTATTTTTTCATTTTTTTCTTTTCATTTTTTCATGAGTCCGTATGAGTCCATTTTTGCAGTCTTTTCTGATCGTTTTGTTTTCAGGCATTGATGTGTGAGAGCCTTTCTCTTCAGGGCCTTCCTCAGACCTGTTTGTCAGGGCATTTTGTTTTATTTTGTTTTTTATAACAGAAGTGATTCTGATAACTTTCATGAAATCAAGACCTGGGCACTAGGTTTGTTCATTGCTGCTTGGGCCTCATTGGTCAGTGAAAGAAACGTGTGTGTATGAAGCCCTGCACATACACATACACAAATATTTTCCTATGCAACCTTACCTGTAGCTGTGTTCAGCTGCATGAGTTCACACTGACATCTCCAACCCTCGTCCATCGCCACATGCACCACGCCAGCCTCTCCCCTTGCTCACCCTGGGAGTCGCCTTGTCCCTCTCTCTTGCTCTCCCTCTTCCCAACCGTGGAGCCCAGGACGCAGCCTCCTCAGTCCCTCTGGGGCCTCCCGCGGCTCTGTGCACTCTCGCGCAGGCCCCTTGCTGTGGACTTGACTCTCTACTTTCAGCCTCCCCACCCTAGTCTCCCCAAAGCACATTCTGAGAGCTCTCTGAAGCACATGCAGGCCTGAGGCTGAGCCCTCTTTTGCGTCCCTTTCTTCCCAGGATACTGCTTGGGGAAAGGACATGCTCGGGACCCATCTGGTCAGCTGAATGGAGGTCGGGTGGTGCAGGGCTGGCATCCAGAGGGCACTTCATCTGCATGTATGCTGAGCCCCTGTGGGGTGCCAGGCTCTCTGCTTTCCTGGGAGCTGGGGCCAAACTCCGAAGAAAGCAGAGCTGCCACCCTCCAGAAGCTGGTGGGTCCTGGGTGGTGGTGGCCAGAAGGGACACTGGCTACTGCAAGCTTGTTTCTGCTTTTGCACAATTTTTTTTTTTTTTGAGATGCAGTCTCACTCTTTGCCAAGGCTGGAGTGCAGGGGTGCAGTCTTGGCTCACCACAACCTCTGCCCACGGGTTCAAGTGATTCTCCTGCCTCAGCCTCCCAAGTAGCTGGGATTACAGCCGCCCACCACTATGCCCGGCTAATTTTTGTATTTTTAGTAGAGGCGGGGTTTCACTGTGTTGGCCAGGTTGGTCTCAAACTCCTGACCTCAGGTGATTCGCCTGCCTTGGCCTCCCAAAGTGTTGGGATTACAGGCGTGAGCCACCGCACCCAGCTGCACAATTTTTCAAGAGCTGGCAGGACCTGCTGTACTCAGAAAGAAACCTGGGTTATTTCCAGGTTAGTAGGGGCATCAGCTGGCCTTGTTTCCATGGTAGTCTAGCAACCCACGGCAGAATCTGTCCAACGGGAAGACAGAGGTGGCTCAGCTCTGCAGAATTTGAGATCTGAACCAACGAAAAATTGTCGGCAGTGCTTTCTCAAATTCTTTTTCAACATTTGACTTTCACGTTTCCCTAAGCTGCCCCCGCTGAATAGCTAATGAACTTGTAATTAAAGCAACTTTTCACATGGTGAAAAGCCGCATTCCAGCACCCGTGGCTCGGGCTCTCAGTCCGGGGCTGGAACCCAGCCCGGCGCAGCAGGTGTGCAATCCCTGACCCTCATGTTGATGGAGTGGGTAGAACGGCTGCCCTCCAGGACCCCGCCCCTGTGCACCTTCTTGTGGGAACACCTTCCTGGGGGCGGACCTGGCCCACGAGGTGCACCAGGGTGCTGGCCGCTTTCAGCCGGGGGCTGAGCGTATCGCGCTCAGTGGAAGCCCAGGTCCCTGCACTGGGGATTGGGAAAGGAGTTGAAGGAAGGCGGAGGCAGCCTGGGCCTCGTGCTGCACCGGCGCTGGGAGGGTCGTCCGTGCGCCACCCCGGCTCTGGGGCCCTCTGGAGCGGCCGGGGCCCAGCCCCCCTGCCCTGGCGGAACCGCCCGCTGCCTGGCGTGATTCCCGTGGTTGGGGCGGAGACTTGGCGTCTGCTGCTCACCGGAAAGGAGCCGAACGCGGCGTTTAGTCTCCAGTCAAAACGGAGCAGCGGCGAGACAGCGCGGGGGGCGCCAGCAGCCGGGAGGCACCTGGTTCTCCAGCCGCTCCCTGCAGCTGAGGAAACGGAGGCTGAAGAGGCCCGGGGGGGGGCGCCCCTGCCCGCCCCACACTCCGCCCGCAGCGCCTTCCGCTCCTTCCGTTCCGGGTCCCCGCGGGGCCCGCCCCACACTCCGCCCGCAGCGCCTTCCGCTCCTTCCGTTCCGGGTCCCCGCGGGGCGCGCTTTACCCTGAGGGTTCTGTCGTCTGTCTGGGTTGAGGAACGTTTCCAAGACGCCAGCAGTTCAAAGATCTAATACAAATGTCTCCCTTTTTTTTTTTTTTTTTTGAGACAGGGTTTCACTCTCACCCAGGCTGGAGTGCAGTGGCGATCTCGGCTCACTGCAACCTCCAACTCCCGGGTTCCAGTGAGTCTCCTGCCTCAGCCTCCCGAGTAGCTGGGACTACAGGCGCCCATCACCATGCCCAGCTAATTTTTTGTATTTTAAGTAGAGTCGCGGTTTCACCATATTGGCCAGGCTGGTCTTGAACTCCTGACCTCAGGCGATCCATCCACCTCAGCCTCCCGAAGTGCTGGGATTACAGGCGTGAGCCACCGTGCCCAGCCACAAAAGTCTCTTTAAAAAGTTTATTTAGGTCCGGGCGCGGTGGTGCATGCCCGTAATCCCGGCACTTTGGGAAGCCGAGGTGGGCGGATTATTTCAGGTCAGGAGTTCGAGACCAGCCTGGTTAACATGGTGAAACCCCATCTCTACTAAAAGTACAAAAAAAAAAAAAAAAAAAAAACCCAAAACAAACAAACAAACAAACAAAATTAGCTGGGCGTGGGGCACGCGCCTGTAATCCCAGCTTCTCTGTCCGGAGGCTGAGGCGTGAGAATTGCTGGAACCTGGGAGCCAAAACTGCACCACTGCACTCCAGCCTGGGCAACAGAGTGAGACTCCATCTCAAAAAAAGAAAAAAGAAAAGGTTTATTTAGGCCGTTTGGTGGCTCACGCCTGTAATCCCATCACTTTGGGAGGCCAAGGTGAGTGGATCACTTGAGACCAGGAGTTCGAGACCAGCTTGGCCAACACAGTGCAACCCCCATCTCTACCAAAAAATGCAAAAATTAGTGGGATGTGGTGGTGTGTGCCTGTAGTCCTAGCTACTCAGGAGGCTGAGGCAGGAGAATTGCTCGAACCTGGGAGGTGGAGGTTGCAGTGAGCTGAGATCGCGCCATTGCACTCCAGCCTGGGCAACAAGAGCAAGAAACTCTGTCTCAAAAAAAAAAAAAAAAGGTTTTCAGTGTATTCACAGAGTTGTGCAACCATCACCAGCCTGTTTTAGAATATTTTTAGCACTTCAAAAAGAACCTTGCAGCCATCAGCAGTCACTCCTTATTTCTCCCCAATCCCCCCAGCCCTAGGCAACCACTACTGCTTATGGATTCTGGACATTTCACATAAATAGGATCTTAGGTAGATGCCGAGCAGTGGGATTGCCAGGTTGCATGTTCGGCCTTTTGAGGAAGAGCCGGACTGTTTTCCAAAGTGCTGTACCATTTTACATCCCACCTGCAGTGTGTGAGCGTTCCAATTTCTCCAACACCCCCGACTCTTGCCAGCACCTGTGCCGTCTTCTTGATCCAGCTGTCCTAACCGGTGTGTGGTGGCGCCTCACTGCGGTTTGCGTTGCCCTTCCCTGACGGCTAATGGTGTTGAGCCTCTTTTCCTGTGCTGACTAGCATCTGTATCTGTTATGTGGAGGAATGTCTATTCAGATCTTTTGACCATTTTTTAATTGGGTTATTTTCTTTTTATTATTGAATTGTAAGAGTTCCTTACATGTGCTGGATACAAATCCTTTACCAGACACGTGATTTGCAGTTTTCCTTCCATTCTGTGAGCTTTTCACTTGATGGTATCCTTTGATGCACAAAAGTTGTACGTTTTGATGAAGTCCAGTCTGTCATTTTTTCTCTCGTTGGTCGTGCTTCTGTGGTCCTGTTGAAGACACCACGGCCACCACGGTCGCAAAGGTTTAGCTTCTAACGCTGGTCCGCAGTTTCCACTCTTACCTGTCGGCCTCTGAGCCAGTTTGAGTTCACTTTTGCACATGGTGTGAGGGAAGGATCCAACTTCATTCTTTGCACGTGGACACATGCCTTTCCCAGCAGGGCTTGTTGAAATGAGCACTTTTTTGTCCCCTGAATTGTTTCGGCTTTCAGTTCTGCCCCATCAGTTAGCTCTGCATGGTCCGGGTCCCTGCGCCGTCCAGTAAGTTTTCCAACTCTGAATTGTGAGTCTTCCAACTTTGTTCTTTTTCATGAGTGTTTTGGCTATTCTGGGTACAAATGCTTTTATTTATTTTTTTGAGACGGAGTCTTGCTGTGTCACCCAGGCTAGAGTGCAGTGGTGTGATCTCTGCTCACTGCAAGCTCCGCCTCCTGGGTTGAAACGATTCTCCTGCCTCAGCCTCCCGAGTACCTGGGATTACAGGCACGCGCCACCATGCTTAGTTAATTTTTGTATTTTTAGTAGAGATGGGGTTTCACCATGTTGGTCATGCTGGTCCTGAACTTCTGACCTCAGGTAATCCACCTGCCTCAGCCTCCCAAAGTGCTGGGATTACAGGAGTGAGCCACTGCACCTGGCCAGGTTATACATTTTAAATTTTGAAACAAATTTATTTAAAAAAATTTGTGAAAAAGAATATTTTGTGATATGTAAAAATTCTATGAAATTCAGATCTCAGGGTTCACACATAAAATTTTATTGGAACACAGCCACACCTGCTCATTTACATATAGTCTCTGGTTGCTTTTATGCAACATCAGAGTTGAATAACAGAAACTGGATGCTCTGCAAGTACTAAGATGTTTACCATCTGGCTTTTGCTGAACGTTTGCTTGTGCTAAAGATGTTTGTGCAGATACGAGAAATGACTTAGGTACAAGGCTTTTAGAGTAGTGTTATTTGTAGCAGCAGGATCAGAAACAACCCAAATGTGTTCCAGAAGAGGACTGGTTAATCAGCAATGCGCCATTTATAAAATGGAATATTATACAGCTATGAAAAGAATGAAGAACTTCCCCAGCCCAGAGGCGTCCAGGGAGACAGGACTCGATACAAGGTTGGAACCCGGATGGGATCCTGGGACAAAAGAAGGACATTAGGGAAACAAAGGGAATCTGAAGTATGGACTTTCAATAATAATAATGTATCAATATTGGTTCATTGATTATAACAAATGTACCATCCTAATGTAAGGTGTTGCCAGGAGCGGTGGCTCACGCCTGTAATCCCAGCACTTTGGGAGGCTGAGGCGGACGGATCACGAGGTCAGGAGATCGAGACCATCCTGGCTAACCCGGTGAAACGCCGTCTCTACTAAAAATACAAAAATTAGCCAGGTGTGGCGGTGTGCGCCTGTAGTCCCAGCTGCTGGGGAGGCTGAGGTAGGAGAATGGCGTGAACCCAGGAGGTGGAACTTGCAGTGAGCTGAGATCCCGCCAGTGCGCTCCAGCCTGGGCAACAGAGTGAGACACTATCTCAAAAAAAAAAAAAAAAAAAAAGTTTATTATTCTTTGGGTGGCCAAGGCGGGCAGATCACTTGAGGTCAGGAATTCGAGACCAGCCTGGCCAACATGGTGAAACCCCGTCTGAACAAAAATATAAAAATTAGCTGGGCGTGGTGACGTGTGCCTGTAGTCCCAGCTACTCAGGAGGCTAAGGCAAGAGAATCGCTTGAACCCAGGAAGCAGAGATTGCAGTGAGCCGAGATCGCACCACTGCACTCCAGCCTGGGCGACAGAGTGAGACTCCATCTCAAAAAAAAAAAAAAAAAAAAAAAAAGAAAAGAAAAGAAAAAAAAGTTTATTATTTAAAAAATAGGGAAGCTTTTTATGTTCGGATAAGGAAATGACTCCAAGACATACAGTAACCACAAAAGCAAGATGATGCTGGCACAGAATAGAAATGATACACACTTTCTGTGTATAAAGATGTGTATTGGGGCTGGAGGGGGAGAATATATTTGCATATTTGCTTGTATTTATACAAAGAAACTTGGAAAGATTCACAAGAAATTCCTATGTAGCCATGTGAGTGAATCACGTATTCGGACAAATAAAACCCCAAATGTTGGCCGTGAGGTGGAAGTTTTCGGCGTTCCTAGTGATGCCTCCTCCTCAAAGGCCTGCCCGGCCTCCTCAGCTCCTCGTTCCCAAGCCCTTTCCCGGGCTCACCCCGCTCTTGCTCACAACCCCCAGTGCCTGTCTGGCTCCCGGAATCTGGCAGAGCAACCCAGCCCTCTCGGTTTGCATTAGGGCTCAGAGAGCTGAACGATCTAGACACGGGTCACACCCAGGGACACACGGGGCAGGGATCCAAGCTGCACACCAGGACATCAAAGCAAATGACTTCTGACAAAAGCCAGCCTTACTAAACACAGGTGAAGGAGACATTCTTTGGAGAACAATTTTATTAACAGTTTAAGAACCTTAGAAGTGATACAGTAAAACTACTGTAAATCTGTCCTAAAGAAGGAAATAATATTTTTATTGTTGTTGAGACGGAGTCTTGCTCTGTTGCCCAGGGTGGAGTGCAGTGGTACCATCTCAGCTCACTGCAACCTCTGCCTCCTGTTTCAAGCGATTCTCCTGCCTCAGCCTCCTGAATAGCTGGGATTACAGGCGTGCACCACCATGCCCAGCTAATTTTTCTATTTTTTGGTAGAGACAGGGTTTCACTGTTGCCCAGGCTGGTCTCGAACTCCCGGCCTCAAGTGATCCACCCACCTTGGCCTTCCAAAGTGCTGGAGTTCCAGGCGAGCCACTGCGCCCGGCCCCAGAAGGACGCTTTTTAAAGGGGAAAAACTCTAATTTCACAGCAGCATCCTTGCCGATGGTAAGGCAGGAAGCTGTCTAGATGTCCAACGGCAGGAGAGTTAGGCCTGGGGAGGGTGGGGTTGCATCTCATACGGGTGAGGGGTCCAGCCAAAGTCACCCTTGGAAATCTCTTTAATCACCCATAAAGTAGGACATTTGCGGTTTAACATGATAGTCCTTAGCCGTGATAAGACTTTTTTTTTTGAGACTGGAGTTTCACTCTGTCGCCCAGGCTGGAGTGCAATGGCGTGATCTCAGCTCACTGCAACCTCTGCCTCCCGGGTTCAAGCAATTCTCCTGCCTCAGCCTCCTGAGTAGCTGGGACTACAGGTGCCCGCCATCACGCCCGGCTAATTTTTATAATTTTAATAGAGACAGAATTTCACCATGTTGCAGGTTGGTCTTGAACTCCTGGCTTCAAGTGATCCTCCTTCCTTGGCCTCCCAAAGTGCTGGGATTATAGGCGTGGGCCACTGTGTGCCTGGCCCATGGTACGGAATTACTCCTGTGTCATACACACAGTAATGTGTCTTGTATACACTATGCAAAGTCTAATTTTACAGGGTTTTTTTTTTTTTTTTTTTGAGACAGGGTCTCACTTTGTTGTCCAGGCTGGAGTGCAGTGGCTCATTCATGGCTCACTGCAGCCTCGACCTCCCAGGCTGATGCTATCTTCCCACCTCAGCCTCCTGAGTACGTGGGACTACGGGCGTCACCATGTCTGGCTAATTTTTGTGTTTTTTGTAGATACGGAGTCTTGCTCTGTTGCCCAGGCTGGTCTTGAACTCCTGGCCTCACGTGATCCTCCTGCCTTGGCCTCCCAAGGTGCTGGGACTGAATCACTTGTGCCTGACCCAGTATTTTGTTTTTGAAGATGGGGTCAGCTGGGCGTGGTGGTGCATGCCTGTAGTCTCAGGTACTCAGGGGACTGAGGCAGGAAAACCTCCTGAACCCAGGAGGCAGAGGTTGTAGTGACCTGAGATTCTGCTACTGCAGTCCAGCCTGGGTGACAGAGGGAGACTCCAACTCAAAAAACAAAAAACAAAAAACAGATGGGGTCTCCCTGTCACCCAAGCGGCAGTACAGTGGCGTGATCGCAGCTCACTAGTCTGGACCTGCTGGGCTGAAGTGCTCCTCCTGCCTCCGCCTCTCAAGTAGCTGGAACCTCAACTGCGCGCACCACGCCTGGCTCCGGTATTTAGAGTGCACGTGTGCTGCTGAGTTTACCGGGGGGTCTATGCGGAGTGTGACACCACTGCACTCGTTTCCGGGGCACACTCATTTCCGGGGGACACTCATTTCCGGGGGACACTGGCCATCACGAATGTGACACCACTGCACTCATTTCCGGGGCACACTGGCCATCATGAGTGTGACACCATTGCACTCATTTCCGGGGGACACTCATTTCCGGGGCACACTGGCCATCGCGAATGGCCGCTCTGGAGACTGGAGTGGTTGGAGGCCGGGTGGGTGGTCTTCTTTGCTCCAGGCACTCATGCCTGCTCCCATCTATCAGGGAAGTGCCTCAACCCTTCCAGCACCAACGCACCAACAAAAACATCACTGTATCAGGACGTGGCAGGCCCCTCAGGATTCCCCGACGTTCCAGACGCTGGCCAAGCCTGTGTTGCCCTCGCCGACGATCCTGGCTGCCGCCGGCATAAACGTCGACTTGACAGTGCATGGGTAAAACCACGGTCCTGCTGACGTCTGGTCCCACGTAACGATCTCCCTGCATCAAGACGCCGATGTCTGGCTCATGATCCCCGACCCTTTACAGTGGAAAATGACCCAGCAAAACAAGGAGGGTGTGTGTAAAACTTGGAGGTGCAAACCCGAGGCAAAGCAAGGTTACCTCTGCACAGAGGGCCCATCTCAGGAGCGGCGCCCAGAAGCCACGGCAAACACAAACAGCCACGCCTGAACATGCCTGGTTGCATCTGATCGAGGAAGCTAAGCAGGGTTGGGCCTGGTTAGTACTTGCATGGGAGACCAACTGGGAATACCAGGTGCTGGAGGCTTTTGGTAAAAAAACAAAACAAAACAAAAAAAACCACTACATACAAAAATTTTTCCATGTAAAAAAAACCTTAAAAAAAAAGTCAAAACAGCAATGACAAATTGGGGCAAACATTTACAAAATAAATAATACCAGAAGGCTAAGTCCCCTAATATGTAGAGAGTGGTTATGACTGAAAAAGAACTCCATAGCAACACATAGGCATGGATGCGGTTGAGTTCATAAAGAACATAAACGCATTTTTAAACAGAAGAGAAACTGCGCCATTTGACTCATCACTAAAGAAATGCAAGTAAAATCAAGCCCTTTCCATCTTTCTGATTTAGCAAAGATAAAAATGTTTGCAGACGCTGCACCAGGAGGATGTGGGTAACATCTGCCTGAGGACGGTCACCACGGCTCTGCCCCGACAGCAAAGGCCACCTGCGACCCCGAGCAGCCACTGGGGAGCCTGAACTGAACCGCAGTGCGCCGCAGCGGGAGGAAGCCAGCGTCTTCCCAGAGACGGCTTCGTGTCCAGGTGCAGAGGGCCTGATGAGTGTCTGTGGGATGGACGGCTACTGCAAGCCGTGGGTGGGGGCGGGGGGCCCCGCGGGACGTCATCTCAGAAACCAACACATCAGGAGACGCCTAGAGTGCTACATAAAGTCAGCCACCGCTTGTGAGAGGAACCAGGTATATGGGACCGTGGGGGTGGGGGTGGCAGAGGAGCCTGGCTGTGCAGGGTGCAGGCCACACGGCTTTGCTCTCTGCCTCGTCCAGAGCCTGTGGCATTCCCGAGTCGTTGTGGGCAGCTGTGGGGCCTGTGCCTATGTGTGTGCCTGGCCCCACGCACCCACCTGCTCCAGTTTGCCCACCTGCCTCACCTCACCCACACTGTCCTTTGTGGCAGGCAGTGTCTGGACCCCAAGTGCCATAAGGAGGAAAAAGTGTAATTCCCTTTCTGGGTTTTGGTAAATTGGCAGAACTGAAAATGGAACGACCTCGGCACAGCAGGGGTTTAAGTGAATGCCAGGGAGTTTCCTTCCTGTGGGGACCAAACTATCACTGTGACCTGACTGCAGCAGACAAGCAGCAAATCCTCATTTCTGGTGTAAGGACCTTATGAGCCCCAACTCCAGGTGGCCGGACCCTCAGCTACACACAAACTATGTTTCCACTGGGGCGGCCAAAGGCTGCAGTGGAGTCCCGGGCATCCGCACGTCAGGAAAGGCACCAGGAGCAAGCAGCCAGCGCTTAAGGCAACACGTGGTGCTTGGCACGGGGACGCGGTGCTCAGCGCGGGGACGCGGTGCTCAGCGCGGGGACGCGGGGCCGGGCTGCTCCCCTGCTGTGTGCCACCGCGCAGGGACGGCCTGTCCAGCAGCTGCAGCATGGGTGCCGGCAGGGACACACGCCCACAGGGAGCTGACGGCCTGGGAAGGGCGTGCGGTGATCGCAGGAGGCATGGGATGGGGAAGGGGAGTCCAGCGGCTGCTGTCAGAGGGCTGGGGGCCCAGGACAGGGAGGCCCAGCGCTGCCCATCTGTCCCCGCCACACCTCCATGACCACATGTATAATAGATGACAAACAGTCAAACAGACCCAGAAGCCAACCAAGGAGAGAAGGAAGAAACCACGCCAGGGTCTAGCTAGAAAAGGTGTTTCCTCCCATTTTATTTCATAATACATTTTCACAGAAACATGATATATTTACAAATATACAGGTAAGAGACTGCTGGTCAGAAATCTTAAAACTGAAAATGTCATCAAAAATTAATTTACAAAAGCCACCGAGGGTCCACGGAGGCGGCCAGGTGGATGGTGTGGCCAGCGTCTGCGTGAGCCTGCCCAGAAGCCCACGCAGCCTCCCAGCTCTGCCTCCGCTGGCCCCGTCTCAGGAGGCGCTGGTTTGCAGGTTTTTCGAAGCTGCAAGCATCGCTCTGACTTTGGCCATGAGATCCTGTGCAGGGCGAGACATAGAGGAGAACCTGTGAAGACCTGGCCAGACAATCCATGCGGTGAAGAAATTCAACGAGCTGGTGGTCAAGACCAAAGACAGTGCTTCTAGCACAGTGGGGGTGGTGGAGGAGCCTGGCTGTGCATGGTGCGGGCCACACGGCTTTGCCCTCGGCCTCACCCAGGCCCTGCGGCATTTTGCCTGAGATCCCTGTCCCGTGCCGGTGTCGATGACGGGAGGGACAGGGAATGAAAATTAGCAAAAGAAAATCCACGAGGCCCCTTGATGAAAGGCTGGGAGTGGGAGAGGGGCACGCCCACTGACCTGAGTGATTTTGCTCTGCACGGAAGAAACGATTGCTGAAGAGATCTGGGCTTCTTTTTCCTGAGAGACTCCCCTGATGCAGAGAGAGAGAGAGCAGAGCTTACCACCGTGTGAAGACGCTGAGCCAAGGCCAGCGAATAGCATCTCCACCTCCAAACCCCAGCTCGAGGACTGAGAAGAGCCCACTACATCTGCTTCCAGTATCCTTTTTTTTTTTTTCCCCCAGACAAGAGTTTCACTCTGTCGCCCAGGCTGGAGGGCAATGGCACGTTCTCAGCTCACTGAACCTCTGCCTCCAGGATTCAAGTGATTTTCCTGCCTCAGCCTCCCGAGTAGCTGGGATTGCAGGAGTGCGCCACCACGCCTGGCTAATTTTTGTACTTTTAGTAGAGACAGGGTTTCACCATATTGGCCAGGCTGGTCTCCAGCTCCTGACCTCAGGTGATCCACCCACCTCGGCCTCCCAAAGTGCTGGGATTATAGGCGTGAGCATATCCTTCAATAAAAACAGGCTTCATAAACATGCTGTTACACGCATCTGAAATGTGTACAAACTGCAATCTAACTAAAAAAAATTTTCATATAAAATTACCTTAAACACAAAGGAAAAAAGAAACAAAGAAAGGAAAGATGCAGCAGAACAGTGGAGCCCTCCCAGAACCACGGCCTTGAGTGGGTGCCCTTGGCCTGTGCACGAGGCGTCTGTGTGGGGAGCCAGCACCCCTGCCCCCCAGCGATGCTCAGCCTCCCGCACTGATGTGCATTTGGCCATTATCACATTTTCAGAGACAGGGTCTCTCTCTGTCACCCAGGCTGACGTGCAGTGGCGCCGTCACGGCTCACTGCAGCCTCCACCTCCTGGGCTCAAGCAATCCTCTCGCCTTAGCCTCCTGAGTAGCTGGGATTACAGATGCATGCCACCTATTTTTAGTAGAGACAAGGTCCTGCCATGTTGTCCAGACTGGTCTCAAATTCCCACCCTGGCCTCCCAAAGTGCTGGGATCACAGGTGTGAGCCACGGTGCCCGGCCCGATTGACATTTTAGCTCTAAAGTTGCCACCTCTTAGAGATTCGGATCCATCTCAAATGAGCTGAGGCCTCTGCCACCTGAATGGAACAGTCGCACGTCCCATGATTCACATTTACGGAAGCAATCAGTTTAAAGGGAGCGGCTGTTCCCAGATGCCGCCCTCTGGTCCCTCCAGGGTGTGGGTGCCTGGGCAGTGGAGGGTGTCTGACTTGAAGTCATTATCACCTAGCCCAGGACTGGGACGCCACATCTGTGCTGCTGCCCAGGTGTGATGCCCGGCAACAGGTTGGCGTCATCTGGCCCCGGCCGTTGCAGCCTGGGGAGCTGCTGACAGTTCCAGGTCTACTGGTCACTGCAGAGCCCAGTATGCCTGATGAGCATCAGGCACGTGTGTGACACCCGGGCTGCTTGAAGTGGACTGCTCCACTCCTGGGCTCTGCAGGAGGGTCTCCCCAGTACAGGACCTACTCCTCTGAGCGCTCATGGATTATGAGAAGCCTCGTCTGGGGGACTTCCTTGCTACAGGGGGTGTGGTTTGGCTTCGTGGCTGGTGCCCCCCAGGACACAGGCAGGGACTCAGGGAGGGAGGGAGAGTCCTGCCGGCCACCCCTTGCCCTTCCCCAAAGAGAGCCGCTGGAGGACAGGGGTTACCTGGAGCGTTCCTGGCTGGAACCCCGACTCTCCACAGGGGAGACGCTGGCCGAGTGGGCCGAGGGGGCTGCGGGCCGGGGAGCTGCCTGCTTGCTGGGTGACACCGACTGAGACCTGGCCTTGGACTTGGTCCGCGACCGGGACCGCCTCTTCTTCTTCTTCTCGTGGGGACTTCTGAAAGGCAAGTGTTTCTGTGAGAGATGTACCTTTGGTTTAAAGGCAGAGCACAAAGGGAGAAGCTCGGACCTGAGCCAGTTTTTGGGTAAGAGTTCGTCAAGGCACAATTCAGGGATGGAACCATTCCAAACACATGAATTTTTCTTAAAGCAACTTATTTCACTGAACTGATAACTGACAACGTGGCAAATCGATCCATGGGTTTAACAAAAGCCACCCAGCACACTGAAGACGGTATGGTCTCCCTGGAAGAAGCTTCGTCCCAGTTTAGGACCTCAAGTAAAATACTTGTGGTATTTAAGATGCAACCAGCATTTTATTCACATGCAAAATACGTAAGATAAGCAACCATAGGCAGTTCACAGCGCTTTGCCGCTACGTTTCATCAAAAAAAATTTCCAAAATGATACAGGAAATTATTAAAGTATCAATACATCGAAGTTTAGCGTTCCTTTTTTTAAAAAAGCAGACAGGGTTTCGTGCTGCTATCCAGGCTGGAGAGAGTGGTGCCACCACAGCTCACTGCAGCCTTCACCTCCTGACCTCAAGCAACCTCCTGCCTCAGCCTCTCAGACAGTTGAGGCTAGGGGCGCAGCTTCTGGTGCTGCTGCTTCCTTTTTCTGAAGAGATGGGGTCTCACTCTGTTGTCCAGGCCAGAGCGGTGCTTCTTTCTGACCTGCCAGTTGCCCGCCGCTTGGTGATGCTGCTTAGCCTCTGGGCAGTGGAGCCTGCTCTGTGGGCAGCAGCTCAGCTCTGACTGCTGTCATTCCCTGTCCTCTTGCCTCCCAGAGTCCACATCACCAAACTGACAATCCCGTACCAGAAATGCTTGCCAGACATTCCGGCCTGCACCTGCCCTTAGACCATCCTTCTCTCCTGCCTGTAGAGGCCGACCCTTTGGCTTCCGCCTGGTCTAGCTCCTTTCCACACCTGAGCCACGTGGCCCTCTTGGCCACTCCTCTACAAACACTTAAGAGAGTGAACACGTACTTGGTAAAGGCAGACAGGCCTGAGCCCTTCCCATGAGGCCCTCCAAGCCCTGAGGTGCCCTAGCTGGCATCTTTCAGAATTCATCTGGAACACACGCTGCAGCCTGCGCTTCTGGCCCTGAGTACAGAGTTTCTTGGAGAGTCTTTGCATGGGTCATTTGCATCACTGATTTCCTTCCTTCCTTCCTTCCCTCCCTCCCCATCCTTCCCCTCCCTCCTTCCTTCCTTCCCCTCCTCCCTCCCTCCTGTCCTGCTTGCTGGGGCCTGGACAGGATTTCCTTCCTTCCTTCCTTTCCTCCTCTATCCTTCCCCCACCTCCCTCCCTCCTTCCCTCCTGTCCTGCTTGCTGGTGCCTGGACAGGATTTCCTTCCTTCTCTCCCTCCCTCCCTCCTGTCCTGCTTGCTGGGGCCTGGACGGGATTTCCTTCCTTCCTTCCCTCCCTCCCTCCTGTCCTGCTTGCTGGGGCCTGGACAGGACAGATCCTAGGAGTAGGGCTGCGGGGTCCGCTGCTGCAGAAGCTGCCAGAGGCCTCCTGGCTCAGCCTCACCCTCGCTATCCAGGTGGACCCAAACTGCTCAATCTGCCAACCTGAAGGGGGAACCGTGGTTCTCTGCTGGTGTCTGACTCTCCTGGGGTTGCTATCTGCACAGCTTGCAAGCGTCTGGCCTCCCTAAGGATTCTGTGTGCCACGAAGCCCCTTCCCAGCCTGGCCTCTTGTCTTCCAGGGAGACCCCCAGGGCCTGTGCACAGGCCCAGTTACCCCAAGCCCTGCCCCTCATCAGGGTCTCCCGACTTCATGCATTTCTTTTGTGCCAACCCCCAAGATCTGGAACATTCTTGCTTAATGGCTGGGGCTGTGCTCACAGTCTGGGGTGCAGACCCCCATCAAGGGGCCATACCCTCTACCCATCTCTCGGACCCCACTAGTGCATGGCCCTGCAGAGCTCAGACAGAGCTGTGGGAGGAGGGGCCACAGCATGCCCTGGTAGGGACAGCCCCGATATGCAGAGGGGGACTGAGCGTTTCTGTCCGGGCTCCCTTGTGTGGTCCTGGGCATGAGCAGACTGTGTTGGTGCCAATGAAGTGACCTAAAGCAGCAGCGCCAGGCCTGGGGCACTCCCACCCAGCTCCATTCAAACAAGGCAGGACCTGCCAGAGGCGGTGCTGGCTGGCAGCTTAAATCCAGTTGCTGGAGGGGCTGTCCCTGGTGAGCTGGGCCCGGACAGATGACCTGGCATCTTCTGGAAGCCTGCCTGACGTGCCCAGTGAGGACAAAATGTTGTAAATGGAGATGTTGCTCTTACTGTTCAATACGCCCATGTGGGATCTGTACACAAGAGTCATTTTTCTAAATTGCAAAATGTTTTGTGAAATTTTTGTCTATGAATACATGCCAGGATTTCAAAGGAAGCAGCAAATAAATAAAATATATACCAGCATGTGACATGTGTCCGAAATGACTTACTCTCGAAATCCAGCTGAGTTTATGTGGCTGGATAATGAACAAAAGGCAGGTTACTAATCCTTAACTGTAAACTGGCTCAATTCTGCTACAATCTGATCTAAGCCCTTGCTGAAGGAATGAAGTAACTCATTCATTTTTTTAAAGCACTGAGGTGCCATTGGGTGAAACGATGTCCTCGGTGCTGGCAAGTGCGCACACCCTGACACCTGGGCCCTATCCACGCAGGGGTGTCTCTTCCTTCCAGAAAGTTCCTCAATGCCACTTCATCTATACCTTCTCCACCCTGAGCGCTCCCCACTGCTCTGATTTCTAGGGCACAGCTTAAAGCTCTATGGAAATGAACCCCACACTATGCCTGTATTTGTTTGCTGGTTTGGCTTCTTGGTTTTCTGTTGTTTCTCAGACAGTTTCCCTGTTGCTCAAGCTGGAGTGCAGGGGCACAATCCCTGCTCACTGTAGCCTTGACCTCCCAGGCTCCAGTGATCCTCTTGCCTCAGCCTCCCAAGTAGCTGCGACGACAGGCAGACGCCACCACAAACGTTTTTTTTTTAAGTAGAGATGGGGGTCTCTACTTAAAAAAAAAAAAAAGCCTGGAAATCCTGGGCTCAAGCAATCCTCCTGCCTTGGCCTCTCAAAGTGCTGGGATTACAGGTGTGAGCCACCACACCTGCCCTGTGTCTGGCTTCTTTTGCTTA
Source organism: Theropithecus gelada (assembly GCF_003255815.1). NCBI lineage: Eukaryota > Metazoa > Chordata > Mammalia > Primates > Cercopithecidae > Theropithecus > Theropithecus gelada. The sequence goes on along the minus strand of NC_037679.1, from coordinate 90,891,021 downwards.
GCAAAGCATGTCTGAGAGTCCTCCATGAAGCAGGGTGAGCCTCAATGTGTTTCTTTCACCTATGAATAGTATTACATGACAGGACGCCACCATCGTCTGTTGATTAAGTCTCCTGTTAATAGAGATTTGGTTGTTTCCAGTTTTCGGCAATTATCAATCAAAGTGTTTTTGGTCCAATGTTGACCTACAGAGGAGGTCACAGCGAGGAACAGGACAGCTGGGTGAGGGAGTAGGTATATACTTAACTTTACAAGAAACTGCAAATATTTCCCAACCCAGTGTCTGAGAGTGCAGCTGCTGGGCCTGTGCCCACTCTCCCCAGAGCCCGTCCCGGTTTTCTGGGACGGGCGATTCCCGTCCAGTCCTGTCTCACTGGCTTCATCAGCACGGCCCTGACTGCTGACTCATGCCGTTCCACATCTTTCCATGTGCTTACTGGCTATTTCAGTAGATCCTTTTGTGAAGTCGGCTGGCGTCATCTGCCCCCTTCTTAATTGGGTCCTTTGTCTCTTTGGTACTGACATAGGCTTTTGTCAAGAGATACACGCCGCAAAACCTGCGGCCTGCCTATTCATCTTCTTAACTGTGCCTTTTGAGAGAAGTTTTTACACTTCAAGAAGTCTAATTGATTTTTTCCTCTTATCAAGAGGGTTTTCCACATCTTAAGGAATCTCTGCCACCCTCAAATTCATGAACATACTCTGTGTTTTCTTCAAAAAGCGTAACAGTCTGATCTGACCTGAATTAAATTTTGCAGATGGTGTGCGCCGCACCTTTCCCGTTCCGGTGTCCGGCTGTCCATGCAAGTTTTGTCGGAAAGACTTTCCCGGCTGGGCGCTGGGCCTCACGCCTGCAGCCACAGTATTCTGGGAGGCCACAGCAGGAGGACTGCTTGAGCCTAGGGGTTCAACATCAGCCTGGGCAACATAGCGAGACCCCATCTCTAAAATAATAAAAAAAAAATTAGCCAGGCATGGTGGCGTGTGCCTGTGGTCCCAGCAGAGGCAGAAGGATTCCTTGAGCCCAGGAGGCTGCAGTCAGCCGAGCTGAGCCGAGATCCCACCACTGCTGCACTCCAGCTTGGGCAACCGAGTGAGACCCTGTCTCTTTAAAAAAAAACCAAAACACTTTCCTTTCTTTTTTCCATCACTGAATCACTGTGGCTGTGGCCCCAGCCCCCTGCCCTTTGGGTGATGAATTTTTTCTGCACTTTCTATTCCATCCCACTGTTCTGCTGTATCCTCATGCTGAGGCCACACTGCCTTGGTCACTGCAGCTTTCTGGTAAGTCTTGAAATCTTGCTCTTTGTCAAGGAGGCTGTTTCGGCTCTCCCAGGTCATCTGCATTTCCACACACGCTTCAGAGTTTGTGCCAATTTCTAGACAAGCCATGGGAGCTCTGAGTGGGACTGCACTGCATCTCTGCACCAACTTGTGGAGAACAGGCATCTCAGTAATACTTAGTTGGCTAATATTTTATGAAGTATTTTTGCATATATGTTCTTGAGAGTCCTGGTCTGGAAACATATACGTGTGTGTGTACACACAGCACTGGTCTGTGAACACACATACACACGCACACACAGCACTGGTCTGCGAACACACACGTGCACACAGCACTGGTCTGTGGACATGCATGCATGCGCACCAGTACTGATCTGTGAACACACACGTGCACACACACAGTACCGATCTGTGAACACACGTGCACATACAGCACTGGTATGTGAACACACACATGCACACACAGCACTGGTCTATGAACACACATGTGCACACACACAGTACAATCTGTGAATACACGTGCACACACAGAGCACTGGTCTGTAAACACACATGCATGCGCACCAGTACTGATGTGTGAATACACACGTGCACACACAGCACTGTTCTGTGAACACATATGTGTGTGCACACAGTACCTATCTGTGAACACACACGCACGCACACACAGCACTGGTCTGTGAACACAGATGTGCGCAGACAGTACTGGTCGTGAACAGAAACGGGTGCACGTGCACACCTTTCCCCAAACACAGAATCTTTATCTGTCTTAGGTATGAGAGATGATGGACTCAAGAGATGAGATGGGAAGTGTTCCCTCATCTATTTTTTTAAATAGAGTACCCCTTCTTTCTTTTTTTTTGTTTTCTGGGACGGAGTCTTGCACTGTCACCTGGGCTGGAGCGCAATCTCGGCTCACTGCAACCTCCACCTCCCAAGTTCAAGTGACTCTCCTGCCTCAGCCTCCTGAGTAGCTAGGATTACAGACGCACGCTACCACACCCAGCTAATTTTTTGTACTTTTAGTAGAGATGAAGTTTCACTATGTTGGCCAGACTGGTCTCAAACTCCTAACTTTGTGATCCGCCCGCCTCAGCCTCCCGAAGTGCTGGGATTACAGGCATGAAACACCACGCCCGGCCCCTCCTTTCTTGAATGTTAGAATTCACTGGTGAAGCCATCTGGGCCTGGAGTTTGGTGGAAAAGGTTTTTTTTTCTTTTTTTTTTTTGAGGTAAGAGTCTCACTTTGTCATCCAGGCTGGAGTGCAGTGGCACCATATTGGCTCACTGCAGCCTCCGCCTCCCAGGTTCAAGCAATTCTCCTGCCTCAGCCTCCCAAGCAGCTGGGATTACAGGTATGTGCCACCACACCTGGCTAATTTTTATATTTTTAGTAGAGATGGGGTTTTGCCATGTTGGCCAGGCTGGTCAAAGTGCACTCGGACTCCCAAAGTGCTGGGATTATAGGTGTGAGCCACCGCGCCAGGGCAGGTCTTGCTCTGTAATCCACTCTACAATCACTGCCTTTTAACTAGTCTTTAGTCTTCTTACATTTAATGTAATTATTTTACAATGGTTTTAAGCCTACAATCTTGTTTTTTATTTGTCCCATTTGTTCTTTCCCCCACCTGCCCTTTTCTGCTGTTTCATGAATTTAAGAAAGCATCTAGAATCCTACTTTATATCTTCTATTGGCTTTTTAGCTACATTTTTGTTTTTAGTGGTTGCTCTAGGGAATTAAGTTATGCATCCTTCAGTTAGCAAAGTCTACCTTGAATTAACATTTCATGGATAAAGAAAGATCTTTACTGCAGCAGTAAACTCCCATTCACTCACTCAACAAATAGCTGTCCATGTGCCTTGTGCAGTGTTAAGTACTACAAACTCAATGGGGAAAACCTGTAACTAATCATTCATTGTATTTGCTACAATACGATAACTGGGACATCTTGTTGAAGTGTGCTACTGTAAGATTTGGTCAATATTCTTGTGGAAAGCCCTGGGTGTGAACTCCTAGGTTCAAGCGATCCACTCAGCCCTCCAAGTAGCTGCGGCTGTAGGTGCCCGCCATTGTGCCTGGCTGAAAAACACTTCTATGACGTACTCAAAGTAACTTTCATGAATGTTGTTTTATATATATCCACATAGTACTAAATTTTACTCCTAAAAATTCCTCAATACGTCCACATCTGGTTTTCCAAATATTCACTAAAAGGAACCAGAGGTCCTTGAAGAAATGGCAGATTCCAGGGCTGGAACAGGGAAAATGCCCAGTAAACCTGGAATATCCTGTACCAAAAGCAAGAACACAAAGAACTATGGGAGGTGTCAAAAGAACAGAACTGACTTGAAAGGGTTGCCACTGGCCAAATTGGAGACAATGTCACCATCTAATAGAATAATAATAGCAATGGGATTATCACACAACAAATCAAAAATCAAAACCAAAAATGCTCCTGAGTCCATGGTGAGATTTAAACAAAAGGGCAGGGTCTTCAGCTAATAAACACAGAAGGAAGAAGAGAGGGAGAAAGTCACTATTTGGCAGTCAGCAGTGTAAGAGCTGATTCAGGCAGGGGCCACCCTGCCTGACGTGTGCTGAGACAAATGAGGAGAGAGCTGCTGGGAGCAGCAGAGCCGTGCTGCTTCACAGTGTCACCTCCTGGATTCCTCGCTGGTGGGGAGACGAAGGGGCAGATGCAGCCTTAATCAAGTGATCAAACTCAGCATCATGAATGATGGGACGAGTGGACACTCCTGTGTCTCCTGATCGGTGATGCAATGGGAAGCTACGCAACGTCGCCTATGCAGCCAAAACATTCGCCCTGAACCCAGCCACAGGGCACAGCAAGACGAAGCCCGATTGTGGGACCATCTATAGTAGAGCTGGCCTGGAATTTTCAGGAATGTGAAGGTCATGAAATACACACACGAACAAAGGAGGGAGGGATGGGAGTGGATGGGATGGGTGCGATGGGAAGGGGTGAGAGAGAGAAAGCAAATGTGGCAAAATGTCAGCTCTTGTGGAACTGAGCTACAGATTTTATGCATATGGGTGTTTATTGTACAACTGTTTTTGAAAGAGAGGGTTTCACTCTGTTGGCCAGGTAGGGGGTGCAGTGGCTATTCACAGGCATGATCACAGTGCATACTACAGCCTCCAACTCCTGAGCTCAAGTGATCCTCCTATCTTGGCCTTGAAGTGCTGGGATTATAGGTGTGAGCTACTGAGCCTGGCCCCATTGTACTATTTTAAACACTTTCCTGTAAGTTAAAAACATTTTCAAAGAAGTCAGTGAAAGAATCAGGCTATAATCAGTTTACAGAAATGACCCATCAGGGCCAGGCACAGTGGTCTATGCCAGCACTTTGGGAGGCTGAGGTAGGCAGATTGTTTGAACTCAGGATTTTGAGACCATCCTGGGCAACACGGCAAAACCTTATCTCTACTAAAAATACAAAAAATTAGCTGGGCATGGTTCCATGTGCCTGTAGTCCCAGCGACAGAGGAGGCTGAGGTGGGAGGATCAGTTGAACCCAGGAGGTTGAGGCCGCAGTGAGCTGAGATCGTGCTGCTGCACTCTAGCCTGGGCAATCTCCAGCCTGGGCAATGGGAGTGAGACCCTATCTCAAATAAAAAGAAAAAAATTCAAATCTGGGTAGTGGGCATATCCCCGGGTCTGGTCTGGTGCTGTCCCAGCATTAAAGTGACAGCAACTCGGTAGTTGATTACGTGCACTGCACCACGGCAAGGAAGTGGATGCCCACTCTGAGACGGGGACACAGCCTGGCTGTAGGAATAATATGATTGCTAATAAAACATATTCTGTACCAGGCACGGTGGCTCATGCCTGCAATCCCAACACTTCTGAAGGTTGAGGCAGGTTGATCACTTGCGGCCAGGAGCTTGAGAGCAGCCAGCCAGGCACGGTGGTGGGAGCCTGTGGTCCCAGCAACTCAGGAGGCTGAGGTGGGAGGATGGCTTGAGCCCAGGAAGCAGAAGCTGTGATTACACCACTGCGCTCCAGCCTGGAAAACAGAGTGAAACCCTGTCTCAAAAAAAAAAAACCACCCCCCAAAGAAAACAAAACCAAATCCATATTCTGGATTTATAGACTAACTGGGGGCTTATAATTACAACTACAAAACTGACCAGTAATTACCCACATATTCACCTCTATTGAGTTCCTAGTGAATCACAGTTTAACACTCCACAGAGTTAGGTTTGCAGGTTTAATTCCGTCTATCCAGGCAGGGCAGCTCAGGGCTCAGCTCTGCACCGAGTCTAATGCTTCGCTTCTCTTGTGTGACCTGTTAGCGCTCGGTGAGAATATGAGCCGCTCACGTGAGTCTGGCATCTGAGTGTGCTGGCTGGCCGTCAGGACGCTGCTACTTACAGATACGATCACTACTTGCTCCCACAAGCTCTCTCTTAGAGCAAAGGTTAATGTGAAGGCCTCTTCTGTTGAGACAGAAGGAATTAATTTCTAACCATGCCCTTCACATATACCAAAGGTGATGGTGAATTTCTGATGTGAAATTACTTGTTTAAGGGATGGATTCTAACATTTTAATTTTCATCAGATTGTATGAGAGTAGACATGAACGCTCAGTGTAGGATTACTAAGGAACAAAATGTAATTTATAAACAGAGCCAGTTGTACATGAAACATTTGCTAGTATCTATCTGCTTTATAGTTCTTTTGCTAATTTTTCTGTTTTAAGAAAAAATCATATCTTGTCAACGGAGGGAACTGTGGTACTTGGCCAACTGCAGCAGCGTCTTCTTGCCCAGGGTGCTGTGGGGAGGACCTGCTGCGGCTCTCTGCCTAGGGTGTGCCTTGCGGCTGGGCAGTGTGGGTGACGGCTGGGGCCATCTGTCCCAGGAGCAGGAGGGTCCCAGTGTGTGGGTGATCCTGGCAATGTAAGGCTCGTCCTCTGGAAGGCTCTGGGACCCTGAGTGTCTTGACCCCCATGCACTTAGCAGAACCGTGTTAAGAAACTCAAGGCTACGACGTGCAACGCTCCATCCTTCTCTGTGTGGCTCCAGACGCAGACACGGTCCACCCACACAGCCAGGAGGCTGCACAAACTCCACGTGGGGACACAAAACAAGCTCCTTGTGCTTGGAAAGAGTGGAAATGCAGGGCTGGCCCATGCAAGGCACTGGGTGGTGACATCAGTGGGTGAGAACCAGAGGAGGCGCTCATGAGATGGCACCCTCATGGTCGAGAGGGTAGTGCTCACTGACGGCACCAATGGAGGTGGCCGTCCACAGCTACTGGAAGCCGGGGCGAGAGGACAGATGGTGGATGTATTTCCTGAAGTGAAAGGTGGAACCTCTACTGAGTGCCAGGCACTGAGTGAGAGGTGAGCCCGTGGCACCCTGGGCTGTCAGAGGCCCTGCCAGCTACCATGGCTGGGGCTTCCGCTTGATAAACATGAACGCCAACCTCCCTCCATCTCCTGCTCCAACCAAGACAGGTTCTCCTTAGTGGTCAAGAGGTAAGGGATGGATGCTCCTTGCCCTCTAGGCCCCAACAGGACTCTGTAGCCTCTCCTGGGAGCTCCAGCCTGGGCCGTGGTCACAGTCACCCAGCACCCAGGCAACTATGGTGACTGTCCTTGAGACCAGGAGGCTTTGCGACCGGAAGCTTGCATTTTCCTTATGTTTGTGCCTTCCTGTCCTCTCCACCAGCAGGTAGAGGGGCAGTAGTTGCATGTGGACCCAGTCGAGGTACCAGCACAGTGGAAAGCTGGACACGAAGCCAGGCCGTGCAGAGCCCTGGGGGGTGAGCCCCGCCCACCAGACACAGGAGCTCAGTGTGATCAAGTGTCAACAGGGATGGCCACGCCACGGGGAGGGACTCAGCACCTCCCTCTGGTCACCCACAGCTCTGCTCACAGATACCCGACCTTCAGACGCCCTTTCCGCCCAGGGAAACCTGGCCCGCATCCGGCACCTGTGCGCACACCCAGTGGCCTACCTGGAGCGGGTCCGCTTCCTGCTGGCCCCAGGGCTGCTGCTCACGCGGTAGGCAGTGGGCACACTCCTCTCTTCTCTCCGTCTCTCAGGGGAGTGGGCTCTCCTCCGAGGGGACCGGGAGCGGGACCTGGACAGAGGAGGAGGCAGCGTTCAGTTCTGTGGCCTGGCTGGCGGGACGTGTCATGCTTCCGACTGCCTTGGCAGAGATCAGGCCCCGTCTGCAGAGGCTGCTCCTCAGGATGGTGCCCGTGTAGACCCTGAAGCTTCAGAGAACCCCTGCCAAGCTCCACTACTCTACCGACAACGAACTGAAACCCCGAATCCCATCTCAGAGGCAGAGATGGTCTCTCTCTCGTTCCACACACTTATCACACCAAGGATAAACTTTTAACCAATATACAACTGGCGTGGAGGCTGGAGCTGCTTCAAATGGTCAATGGCAACCAATTCCCCACAAGCCATGGTCTGAGTATGCAATTTATGACCACCTCAGGCTGCCGCTTTCTCTTCCTTCCTCCTGCCTTTGCCCATTTTATCTCCCTATACATTTCAGCTCACTGACGTTTCTACCAGCACGAGGTAAGAAAAGGCAAATCAGACTCTAGCGAGTCGGGTCTACCTGTCTGAATAACAGCAAGAAGAAACTCAACAGTAATGAAGCTAGAGGCCTACCTGGAAATTTCTCCTGTTCACACTAATCTTACAGCCTCTCAGCACAGACACTCAGGAACAGGCTGTGGGGCACTGGCATGAAGCCTGAAACCTTCAATCCTATTCGGAAATGCCAGTCTTACGACAGTTTCGGCTAACTTAAGTTTATGAGATTTCACAGATGCAAAGCCACCCATGAACACTGACTCCTCCTCCTCCTCATGTGCCTGGAAAGGACTCATTTCTCTCCTGTGGTTATACAACGCACACGTGGCCACGAGGACCCTGAGACCCGTGCCCCTCCGGGGTGATGCTCCTTAGTGGAGGCCCCGTAGCGATGAGTTGGGACCTTCGTTTTAGTTCTTTGTTCATTCAGGAAAGCTACTATTTTGGGAAGACCTGCAATGAGCACAAATCTGGAAAAAAAAACTCCATTTATTTCCATTTTGTTTCCATGACAACTCATTCAAAACAATATAAAGAAGAGTGGTCTGATTTTGCCATTTGAAAAAGTTCTACATTGAATCATTTTCATGACAATAAACCGCACACGCCACAGGCTATGCTTCTGCAGATCAGCTCGGGATCACTCAGCCCCCAGCATCCTGGAGAGCCAGGAGTGGCCATCCTTTAACTGACAGAATGGTTTTGATTTTTTTTCCAGACCTTTCCTAAGATTTACAGAACAGACAATAAAGGCGCGGTCAGTTAGACACCTTGACATTTTACCAGGTTTTCCCTCAAAAGAACTCGCGGAGTCAAATCTGCTGGTGGCCGAGGCTGGCTGATAACTTCCTGGCTGGGCTGCCGCTGTCACTGACACGCTGCTCTGACAGGGCTCCGCGCGCAGCATCCCTGGGGAGGCTGAGGCTCTGGGACACGGAGGCACACACTTCACACTCAGAATAAAAGGTGCTGGGCTGGGCGCTACCAGAATTCTGAAAAAAGCTCTGCTTATTCAAAGCTATAGCGGCTAGGGAATGCTTACACGTAGAATTCTACAATAAACTCAATAATCAGGAAAAATAAGTTAGTTTGTAAGGCCTGCAAATTCATAAGTTTGAAATACAATACCATTTTGTAGTGGCTATTAGTAATAGACTTCTTTAAAGGGAAATGGCTGTTACCAGTAGATTTTCAAGTTATCGGGGGAAAATGCCCATCTCAGAACGAGGGGGTTACATACCATTAGACAATTCTCTAAGTTTGACTTTAGCTAAAGAAGCTTTAATGCTTTTATTCTGCTAATTAGGCTTCTCATATTGATACCACAACATAGTGCAAGAAACAGGAATTCCATTTTATAAGCAAATCATCCATATAATGTGACCAGAGGCCTTCTTAAAGATGAAATGGTCTGAATTAAACACTTTCAAGCATAACGTGACTCAGTTTTGTTTTTTTTTTCTTAAAAAAGCATAATGGTTTGCTTTCAAATAGAAACATAATGAGACTTTTTTCAATGACAAAACTCCAGATATTTTATCTGAATGACAGTGGTCATATTTATAAATAGCCTCTCTTCTCCGACATGTAACCATTCCATCTACTCCACTTCCTCCATTCGCGTCCCTACCCACGGCATTTCAGTCACGGAATAATCTGTGCAGACGACTTAGCAGCAAGGGTCTGGCTCTGCCACAGCTGGAACTTCCAGCAGCTCCTGGAATAATCTCTGCAGATGACTCAGCAACAAGATCTGGGCTCTACCAGCAGCTCCCGGGGCTTAATTTTTCTCAAGTTGAAACTGGATCTGATTTCACATGCAATTCCTCCTCATGTCCCCAGCCCAGTGACAGCCGCTGCAGCTCCCCTCCTTCCTGGACTGCTCAGTGCAGATACCCTCTGGTCTTATCTGTGTCTGGCTATGATTCACTTTGATTCATTTTGCAAGTGATGGGAAGACGGTCCTCACCTCAGCATGATCAACACTGCCACTCGCGAAACTGCAAGCATCTGGTTTCCTCCTTTAAGGAGCAGGATTAGGAGATGAGTCATCACTTTGACTGATTTGCTATGCAGTTTATCGTGGGTAAAAAGGGCAATGAGGAGCCACAACTTTCAACCTAAAGTGGAAACCCAATGTCGCCTGAGTCCCTTCTGAATGCTAAACAAGACTCCTAAGAAAAGTCTTCCAAATCCATCCCCAGTCTCCTTCACCAACCCCAAGTATTTAGGAAGCTAATTTCTACAAATAAATAGATTATATATATATTTTTTATATATATTTTTTGAGACAGAGTCTCGCTCTGTTGCCCAGGCTGGAGTGCAGTGGCGCAATCTCGGCTCACTATAAGCTCCACCTCCCGGGTTCTTGCCATTCTCCTGCCTCAGCCTCCTGAGTAGCTGGGACTACAGGCGCACGCTGCCACACCCGGCTAATTTTTTGTATTTTTAGTAGAGGCAGGGTTTCACAGTGTTCGCCAGGATGGTCTCGATCTCTTGACCTTGTGATCTGCCCACCTCGGCCTCCCAAAGTGCTGGGATTACAGGCGTGAGCCACCGTACCCAGCCAGAAATATGTTTTTATCATATAGGTCTCTACACTAGAAGATATCTTAAAATGATAACATGCAGAGATCTATCTAGAACTCCCAGAAGCCCAGGCTAACTCTGAAGATGTATTTAGATAAGTAAATGAACACAAGAGACCATCTTAGCAAGTTTTAAAAATAAACTTAGTTTCAAACTGATACTTATTAAAATTTAATTTTAGGTTGTAAATGAACTGCATGAGTACTTCTTCATTCCATTAAGACAGAGAACCAGATACGATATCAAAATACAAATGAAAACAGAAAACAAGACAACAAAAGTATTTTAATTTTTTTTTAAGACGGAGTCTTGCTCTGTTGCCCAGGCTGCACTGCAGTGACACAATCTTGGCTCACTGCAACCTCCACCTCCTGGGTTCAAGCGATTCTCCTGCCTCAGCCTCCCGAGTAGCTGGGATTACAGGCGCCCACCACCACACCTGGTTTTTTGTAGTTTTAGTAGTGGTGGGGTTTTACCATGTTGGCCAGGCTAGTCTTAAACTCTTGACCTCAGGTGATCCACCTGCATCGGCCTCCCACAGAGATGGGATTATAGGCGTGAGCCACTGTGCCAACCTCAATGTTGATATAAAAGACACTAAATACTACCTGGTCATAACTAGTATACTTTTTGATAAGTAACATAGTGATTTCCCAAAACTAAAGATTTTTACATGTCTAATTTGTCTTTGGAGATCCAAAGTCACCCATAACTTAGACATACTAAATAAATTGGACTTCAACCACAGGAATAGTATGGCCATTAAATAAATATTCATTGTGCTGTAAGAAGGCTTTCTAATATTAACTTTCTGTATTTTACATAGAACTTCAGTAATTTAATATATACAAAAAACATATTCCACATAGCATCCTACCACAATTAGAAATATTAACAACTGTGGTATTCTACTGTGGGCTGGCAGCAGTCATTAAAAATGATCAATTAGGTCTGTTCAGGCCCAGGTGACAAGTCTGATCCATTCTGAGTGGAGGCTATGTTTGTTAACAGTTTATTCTATCTGATAACAACCGCATTAACACTTTCAATACTTTGGTTAAAATTTAGTTATCTTTTATACTCCAATAATTCATATGACTGAGGAGACCACCACCCCTCCCATTTCTAACTTGCATTTTTAAGGCCACTTGGATCCCTGGAAATGATTATTGCTGGCAGAGCTTGGATGGAGGACGAAGGTTTGCAGCCAGTTTAGAAAAATGCAATCCTACTCAAAAAAACACACACTTCCTGTTCCCAGAAGAGCTGAGGCAGAATTCCACAAGAAAAGGTTATGGTGAGAAACCATCAGCTTCTTCTTCTTCTTTTGTCATAGAGAACATGTCCATCAGGCTAGATTCGAACTCCTGGGCTCAAAGGATCCTCCTGCCTCTGCCTCCCAAGCATCTGGGGCTTGACTAGCTTGTTTAACTCATGTCCTCGGACTCCAGAACCCACGGCACTGCTGGTCTCTGCACCCAGCCATGCCCTTGGCCCTGTGGAGGGGAACAACTGCCAGGGGCCAGCACCCACAGTAGAACTTGCTCAACAATCCAACACCTGGAAGGTTTTGTTTTATAATACTCTTATTTTCATTTTATAATAAACGTGCACTTTGCCTTCATATTTTGTCTCAGTTGCAAAATCGAATGCTTTTTAATCAGTTATTTAACTAAAATTAACTAAAAGTATGTAGATACTACCTTCTCAGCCATGGAGATTAATTAAAAATTTGAGTGTTCTGAAAACACTTTGCTCTGTTGACACTGTAAAATATTTTAAATGTAGGTCAAATTAAAATTGGTAGCCTACCATCACAGTAGAAACCATACTCAGGTAATTTTTACCTTAATTTTTTCTTTTAACTGAAAGTTACAAACAAATGAGTAGGGTTTGGCTTCTTGGACTTGTCAGCAATGAATCCATAAAAATAATATAAAGATATATTTTTATATAAAGTAATATGCAACTAAAGCTATTCTAAAGTAAATTATTCGAAAATATGTAACTCTAAATCTATTCTAAAACAAATCACTCAAGTAAGATGTAAAATGACCTTTTCTCCTATAGTCTAGTGAACAAAAAGGAGGCACAGCCTAGAAACCTGAAATTCCAAGTGTGAGGTGAAGCCTTTCAGCTCTGAATACACCAATGTGGGAAAAGCTGGCGGCCACGGCATCATCTGTCCTTAGAAGTGAATGGTAGGAGACCTGGAAATATCAGATGCCGCATCTGCTGTGTTTGCAAAAACTCCCCAGGTGAAAGCTGAGCTAATTTCTTACACTAAAGAAACACCACGAACAGCTGTTACAAGGATCGGCCCCAAGGCTTGGGATTTAGGAAGGAATTATGCTTTCTTTGGAGCCTGTAGAAAAGGAAAACTGGGAAGAATTTTACTGCATCTGGTCACTAGGAGGGCTTGTTTATGCCTGTCTTCAGCTATGTAATGTCGTAAGAAACATTTTCAAGTGGGAAATTTTTTATTTTAATCTTCACTTAATTGCATGTAGAGGCAGGGTCCCGCTCTGTCATCCGGGCTGGAGTGCAGTGGTGTGATCATAGCTCACTGCAGTCTCAAACTCCTGAGCTCAGCTCAAGCAATCCCCCCACATCAGACTCTACGCTTGAGCTCAGGAGTTTGAAGCACGCACTGCCACGCCTGCCTAATTTTAAAAAATATTTTGTATACTCGGAAGGCTGAGGCAGGAGAATGGCGTAAACCTGGGAGGCAGAGCTTGCACTGAGCTGAGATCTGGCCACTGCACTCCAGCCTGGGCGACAGAGGGAGACTCCGTCTCAAAAAAAAAAAAAATTTTGTAGAGATAGGTGTTCACTGTGTTGCCAAAGCTTGTCTCGAACTCCAGGCCTCAAAGTAATCCTCTCATCTTGGCTTCCTAAAGCACTGGAATTACAGGTGTGAGCCATTGTGCCTGGCCTCAAATGAGAAATTTTAAAAAAGCTTTGATATATAAGCTCCTGGGAGCCTTCAGAAATTGAAGATATGTTAGCAAAACTGTTCATTTGATTAGAAAATAGCAAGGTTTCTTTTTTGTGTGTATAAGGGTATGAAGTGATGAAACATTTAAAACACTCGCAAAAATGCAGAGTGAAAGATCAAACTGATTTATCATAGAGTCAAATCCAATTTCACTGCAGAGAAGTCAGTGTAAATGCCTGTCAAACTTTAAGTGTTGGCTGGGGTAAAAATAAAGAAAGCAGGCTGGCCGTGGTGGCTCATGCCTGTAATCCCAGCACTGTGGGAGGCCGAGATGGGTGGATTACCTGAGGTCAGAGGAGAGAGACCAGCCTGGCCAACATGGTGAAACCCCATCTCTACTAAAAAAAACAAAATTAGCTGGGCGTGGTGGCGCATGCCTGTAATCCCAGCTACTTGGGAGGCTGAGGCAGGAGAATCACTAGAACCCGGGGAGGCAGAGGTTGCAGTGAGCCGAGTTCACGCCATTGCAGACCAGCCTGGGAAACAAAAGCAAAAACTCCGTCTCTAAATAAATAAACAAACAAACAAATAAATAAAGCAAGCATATTGTTTTTAGGATATATTCAGAGAGGCAAATGTGTAAAATTATACTTAAAAAGCCCACAGGGCGCCCAAGGCATCTGTATTTTTCCCATGGAAACGTAAGAGCTAACAGCAATTCCAGAAGAAAAACTAGACGAGCACAGTCAGTGCCGCACTACAGAAACCGAGAGAGCCAGTCAGTGCTCAGCAACAACCCGAGGTGTAACGGGGCCCTGAAAACACAGCAAGCTGTGCCAGCCTCCCATAGGCCGGCCACTGTTTTGTTTTTAAAAAATGGTTTTCACCAAGATGTAAATTCTGTGACTCTTAAATGTTTTTACATTTTTAATTTCTGCTCCTAGAAATGTTAACCTGCTTTCTGAAAAACTGGCTCCTCACCAGGAAGGCCTTTGGTTTAATAGTGACTTCCGGAAGGAGGGTGGAGAGGAAACAGTGTGCACCGGCGCCGCCCTCTTCACACACACCTGTGCCGCCCTCTTCACACACACCCGCACCGCCCTCTTTACACACACCCGCACCGCCCTCTTCACACACACCTGCACCGCCCTCTTCACACACACACACCCGCACTGCCCTCTTCACACACACCCGTCGGCCCTCTTCACACACACCCGCAGGCCCTCTTCACACACGCTCACCCGCACCGCCCTCTTCACACACGCTCATCTGCGCCGCCCTCTTCACACACGCTCACCCGTGCTGCCCTCTTCACACATACACCTGCCGGCCCTCTTCACACACGCTCACCCGCGCCGCCCTCTTCACACCCACTCTGCACACACACTCACCGGTGCCACATGAAGTATGTGCAGAGTGTGGCACCGGTGAGTGTATGTGCAGAGCAGGGAATCCAAACCCAAAACCAGTGCTAAAGAGTTCTCCTGTCTTGCAACTTTACACATTTGAGAGAAATTAGCATGGGAAACTTCACTTACACAAATAAAACAAAAGACCCCCCAGCACACCACCCTGTGAATCTTTTACACAATCAGCACACCACCCTGTGAATCAAGGTCCTGGTAGGCTTACTTCCAGGACCCATTAGAATTTAAACAAACCAATTTTTAAAAACCTGGCAGTAGTTAAGTATAGGCCTGTGCGGTGGCTCAGGCCTGTAATCCCAGCACTCTGGGAGGCCAAGGTGGGTGGGTAACCTGAGGTCAGGAGTTTAAGACTAGCCTGGCCAACATGGTGAAACCCTGTCTCTACTAAAAATACAAAAATTAGCCTGGCATAGTGGTGGGCGCCTGTAATCCCAGCTACTCAGGAGGCTGAGGTAAGAGAATCACTTGAACCCGGGAGGTGGAGGTTGCAGTGAGCCAAGATCGCACCGCTGCACTCCAGCCTGGGCAACAAGAACAAAACTCTGTCTCAAAAAACAAACAAACAAAAGTTAACTACAAAACAAACAAAAAACCAAAAAAGATCTTATTTGGACTTGCAGGGCACACGAGCACACGCATACACACGTCTGTTCAATGAGAGTGGCACTGATTTTAAACTTTCTACCTAGCTCTACTGGGTATCCTGTGAAGGACACAGGGGTCACGAAGGCACCAGAGGTGCTGCCCCCTGCACACCCACCTCGACCGCCGCACTGTCCGATAGGCACTGGGAAGAGAATGCTTTGCTTTTGAGTGTGATCTAGACCTGGACTTGGATGACGAATGGTACTTGGGAGAACGCGATCTTGTTCGAGATCTTTTTTTGTGCTTTTTCTTTTTCTTTTCTTTCTCTTCTTCTCTCGGTGGATCTTTGCTTTTGCTCGAAGGCCTATCGGGTGGTTTAACTTCTACAGTAGGCAGAGGTCTGCCTCCAGTCAGTAGAGGGCAGGGCGTAGTGTTGGATTCCTAAGAATAAAAGGGAAATCTGGGTGTTAACAGGGAAAACAGAACACTGAAGTGTATGTATAAAATTTCAACTTTGGCCCCTCACACCAACAAACACAGCAACCATCCCTTACAAAGACCCGTCTCCTCCTGTAGCTATCCAGAGTGACCTCCTTTTCACCTCCCAGGATGCAAAGGGAGAAAGGGAACCCCCTCTGGTTCCCGAGCCTTTCCACAGGCAGCACTCCCTTCCCAGCCCCCAGGCTGTGGACAGCAGGAGCCAATAAGAGGAGCACAGTATTAGAGATGCTATGCTGGAAAAAAATACGTTTCTTTTTAATAGTTTTAACTACCAGAGGAGAGATTCCTCAAACCTCCAATATTAGGTTTTTAAATGAATCTCTGCACTACTCTGACAATAATTTTTAAAGGTCTAGGTTCCCCCTTTGATGTTTTAAAACCTCTCCATCTGAGTGCCACATACATGCAGAAGAGCACACGAATCTTCAATGCATCCCGACACATTTCCACCACAGCGCATCGGAACCAGGTCAGGAGACAACACCCTTCAACAGTGTGGGCCTGCAGCCTGGCCCTCTTCCCCGGAAAGCTCACTCTCTCCTCAATTCACTTTAAGTGAATTTTAAACTACAGCCATTAAACATTTCACACCTTTAGACACAGTGAAAAAATCTGCAATTCATCATTTAGTGCCTTGAAGAAATTCAGGTCAGGTGCTGGGGTAGGACCCAGTCTCCCAGGCTGCCCCCAGCTGCTCCCCAGGGAGAGAGCTCCAGCCCAGCCCGTGGCACAGTGTGCGCAGGACAGCGTCTGTGAAAGGCAAAGTGCTAAGGGGGCTTCCCTTCCTTCTTTCCGCTCCCTAGGTCTGCCCTGGCAAGGCCAACTGGCTGAGGGAAAACACTGTAGAAATGATTTTTCTACAGTTATGCTTCTTTCTTTGGCTTTGAGATCAAAAGCAATTCAGCGGAGCCCTGGTGGGGCAGGCCCCAATTTAAGATGAGATTCCACTCAAGCTGGCTGCTTTATGATGGCACTGTGATTTCCCAGTCCTCTGTTCAGCCTCCTTGCTGTTTCCGTTTACACCATGCTCTCTGATGCCCCTCCCTGGTGGTGGGTGTGCTGCAGGCAGGAGGGCAGGGATGAATTCCTCGTCGGGATCTGATGGCCCTCCCATTTGGCCGCTACCAAGTTCACTGCTACCAAGTTCATCTTTACGGCTCTGCCTAAATTATCTCCAGGGACACTTTGGTAAAAAAAATCCATTTTACTGTGGGAGAGTTCTTATCAAAAAGGTCTTTCTCATTTGAAATTCTGTAAGTGTAACAATATTTTTCAGGTCTAACTTTTAAATATTTTATTGTTTTTTGGTTTGTTTTGAGGCAGAGTCTTGCTCTGTCGCCGGGGTGGAGTGCAGTGGCGTGATCTCAGCTCACCACAACCTCCGCCTCCCGGCCTCAAGTGATTCTTGTGCCCCAGCCTCCTGAGTAGGTGGGATTACAGGCATGTGCCATCATGCCCAGCTAATTTCTTTTTTGTTTGTATTTTTAGTAGAGAAAGGGTTTTGCTATTTTGGCCAGGCTGGTCTCAAACTCCTGACCTCAAGTGATCTGCACGCCTCAGCCTCCCAAAGTGCTGAGATTACAGGCGTGAACCACCGCACTCAGCTAAAATATTTTATTGCTTACATAATTCTAACACACAAACATCCAATGAGAAGCCAAGCTCTATATCCAAGAACACCCACTCCACTCTGGTATTAGTCAGGATTTGCCCATGAGCAATGCTAAATGATCCTTTAAATTAAAAAGACAATAAATAAAAGCCAGTAAGCTTCACAACTTCAGAGGCTGAACATCCTAGCTATGGCCTCTCCCATACACACTGCAAGGGCTTCCATTCTGCAAACAGCAAAGAACAAAGGTTTGTGAGCTGAGCACATCCTATGAGGTGAGCCCTGGGTGGGACCAGAGAAATCAGCTGAGGCACTAAAAAAATCCCAATATCCATGGACTCTAAACCAGGAGAAAGCCAGCCAGCCCCAGGGATGAAAGACGCCACTGGGAACCTCAGCACGGGCACCTGTGAGTGTTTGAGGAAGTCAGAGCTGCTGCAGGTCCTTTTAACAAGGCCCGGGATCTCCCCAGGAAAACAAAGAGAAGGCTGAAGAGGAGAGCCAAGACACATACTCCACCCTCGAGTGAGGAGTCTGTTCTGTGGCGAGAAGGAAGAGAAACACGTCTTTGTTGTCTTTTTCTGGTGAAGAAGTCTCCTCATTTACTCTCTCTCACAAAATCACTGCACTATTTTGGCATGTGACTGATAACACATGGCGTTAAAACAGAGGGGAGATGGAAAAACCCGGTCCCTGGCAAACGTCTGTGAAAGACAAAACCAAAGGGGCGCGAGACGCCATCTGAGGCATAGTCAAGACAAACAGGAGTGCGAGGAGTCAACTCTCCAGCTGAGTTTCTGCTCCTGTTTTTACTGCCAATGATTTGAACCTCTAAACTTTTTTTTTTTGCCTTTATCCTAACTAATGCCTGTCATTAATAATACTTGGCTGGGCGCTGTGGCTCAAGCCTGTAATCCCAGCACTCTGGGAGGCCGAGACGGTCGGATCACGAGGTCAGGAAATCAAGACCATCCTGGCTAACACGGTGAAACCCTGTCTCTACTAAAAAATACAAAAAACTAGCCGGGCGAGGTGGCGGGCGCCTGTAGTCCCAGCTACTCGGGAGGCTGAGGCAGGAGAATGGCGGGAACCCGGGAGGCGGAGCTTGCAGTGAGCTGAGATCCGGCCACTGCACTCCAGCCTGGGCGACAGAGCGAGACTCCGTCTCAAAAAAAACCAAAAAACAAAACTTATCTCACCACTGTGGTTAAAGACGAGGGCTTCATTTTGAAGTGAGGGGACAATCTGAATCAACACTTTCAAATGTCACTTGTAATGAAGCCCAGTTCTATTTATTCCAACAACACGATCATCCTTCACCACGAAGGTGAAGACTAGAGCTGCTGCGAGCTCTGCCAGGCTGAATTAAGATGGTCTGTGATGTTGACATTACCGCTTTTTTCAGCTTCAAGTGCTAAAAGTGCACAAGGACTGATGCCAAACACAGCTTTCCAGAAACCACAGCTGCCTTTGAGATGCAATTTTAATATTCCAGCAAAAATGATCAAAACCGAAGTCATGTTTGAGTGTAGGGGGGCAGACGTACGTTGGTTCAGGTAGAGTCGAGGACAAAGCAAAGAACTTCTGAAAAATGGTCATTTATGAGAGCATTAAAAGCTTACTGCCTGCCACTTTTGTAACATTGGAAAATAACATTGATTAGCCCCCCTTTATCACAATGAAGTATTTGGCAACAAATTAGCACATGAACTAGCAACTATTATTTCCTACTGTGGCAAAACAAATTGCTCAAAAGCAGACCGACTGTGTATCTGATTGTATTGGAAAATAAAAGAAATCTTATTTGTGAAGGGCATTACATTAACTATGAAATGGGCCAATCCCACGGACGGATGGCAAACACTAAAGCGTCCTCTCCATCCCTTCACCCAGCCCCACTGCCCTACTGTCTCCTGGCCAGGTGCGTCCTCCCACCCCTGCCTCCACTCTGCTCCAGCGCCCCCTGCCCCGCAGCCACACTCTTTCAGCGGAAATGCAGCTCTCGTGCTCTCGCTCACTTATCCTGGCGTCCCAGGCTCTCTACAACTGGCCTCCCATTGTCATACCCGTTCTGCCTGAGAACGTGTCTTCCCGAGTGGGGCCACCTGTCCTTTACCACTTGTGGGTCTTTGGTCCTCGTGGGTCCTCACTATTCTGTAAGCGCCTCAAGGCCTTGCCTAAGCCCTAGGTCCCGGAGCTGCCACTCTCCTCCTGGCTGTGCTGTCCTGATGGAAATGCCCATGTGTGAACAGCAACAGCTCAAATGCTGTCACGGTCACTGGTGAACAAGCAAGCTTCTAATGCATATCCCAAAGTGCCTCAGCACCTAGCACACAGCAGATTCAGCAAACACAGGCGGGTTTCAGTTCCTATTTCCTTGTCAAACTCTTACTGGAATCGTAAACTTGGCAGGATCCGTAACTGGAAAACATCTATGGGCTGGGTGCAGGGGCTCATGCCTGTCATCCTAGCATCTTGAGAGGCCAAGGCGGGAGAACTGCTTGAGGCCAGGAGTTCAAGATCAGTCTGGGCAATATAGCAAAATCCCATCTCTACCAAAAATACAAAAAACATTTAGCTGGGCATGGCGGCAAGTGTACGTAAGTCCCAGCTACTCTGAAGGCTGAGGTAGGAGGACTGCTTCAGGCTGGGAGGTCAAGGCTGCAGTGAGCTGTGATGGTACCACTGCATTCCAGCTTGGGTGAGTGAGACTCTCTCAAAAAAGAAAAAGAAAAAAATTTGTGGAATCCAAGAAACCATCCTGCAGTCCTTTGCTACTATGTAAACGACCGCATGACTATGTAAACGACCGTATGACTATGTAAACGACCGCATGACTATGTAAATAACTGCATGACTATGTAAATGACTGCATGACTATGTAAATGACTGCATGACAAAAGGAGCTCAGCGAAGACTTCTGCCTTCTCTTCATCCTGGATTAAGAACACACACTAGGAATGGAGAGAGAATCTATGTGACACGGACAGGAGGCAGGGAAATACTGGCGAGGACTTCACACTCAAGCCTGGACCCACGGCCCAAAGTGAGAACTATCCCTGTTTTCCTGCCTGAATGTTGCCTTTTGGCCTGTTCTGCCCCTTATCCTGTGCCCATAAGAACCCCAGACTCCAGACTTAGGGGACACACACAGAAGAGAGACGCGTCTGAGCGAAGAGAGGATACGAAGCAGCTGGATGTTGGAGAGGAGTTTGGCTGAGGATGGCCAGACTCCAGGGGAAAATTATCTTCCTGCTGTAACCCCTTGTCAGCTTCCCTTTCTGCTGAGACCACTTCCACAGCTCAATAAAGTCCTCCACATTCATCATCCTTCAATTTGTTCGTGTGACCTGATTCTTGCTGGACGCTGGACAAGAACTCAGGTACCAAGAGGGCAGGGTGTAAAGGCTGTCACCCTGGCCCTCCAGAGCTGATTAACACTCAACGCTGACTGTAACACACGCTTTCTGGGGCTCCAGGGGTCACAGACACCCCCTCCTGGACGGCAAAGCTAAAAGAGCATTGTAATGTGCTTGGAGGATGCCGTGAGGCCAGCGCAGAGCCTGCTCCCGCTAGAGAGGAGCGTTCCTTTGCTCTGGTTCCCGCACCTGTCCGTTCATGTGGTCCCTCCTGTAAGAGATTGAGTGGCGGCCAAGTAAACGAGCCACCCCCTTTGCGAGTCCTGGGAAGGGGTCAAGGGAACTCTCCAGTCTCATATGCAGGTTTATATGCACTATTTTTGCATATGCTTTTATAATTTTTATACTCCACTTGAAAAATTTAAGAGTACTGCCAATATCTTTCCATGCCAATAGGCACACTTTAGGACATAATTTACAACTGTATCTCAATACGTAAAATCACCTCTCCTAACGATCAATGGGACTGAACACGAACACATACGCAGAAAGATCGAGTACAAATGGGAATTCAGCACGTCGTAAAGAAGGCTCTGTGAGTCACTGGGGAAAAGATGTATGACTTAGTGAATGTGTTGCATCTAGCGACATGCTCCTCAAACTGAAATTAATTCCAAGTGTGGCAGGTCAAAAACGTACCAGAGGAAAAAAAGTTTGTGACACTGATGACAAACAGCTAACATGAAGCAGCATAGACAAAGAAAGGGCCCTTCCTGGGCCCGGAAGAAACACAGGCCCAGGCTAAGGGAAAGTCAGTTCAAAAGGCAGCAGACAATGCCAAGAAACATCAGCAAAGTGGCCGGGCGCAGTGGCTCAGGCCTGTAATCCCAGCACTTTGAGAAGCTGAGGCGGGCGGATCACGAGGTCAAGAGATCGAGACCATCCTGGCCAACATGGTAAAACCCTGTCTCTACTAAAAATACAAAAATTAGCCGGGCGTGGTGGCACCCGCCTATAGCCCCAGCTACTTCAGAGGCTGAGGCAGGAGAATCACTTGAATCCGGGAGGCAGAGGTTGCAGTGAGCCGACTGAGCCGATATCGTACCACTGCACTCCAACCTGGAGGCAGAACGAGACTCCGTCTCAAAAAAAAAAAAAAGACATCAGCAAAGTGACTCAGTATTACTTATCATTAAATATGTCAGTTAAAGCAGATGCTGCTTTCCCACTGAAAGGCTGATGGTACCCAATGCCGACAGGGGCATGAAGAAACAGTTATCATACCCCATGGGTGCCAATAAAACTGCTACAATCCCTTCAGAGGTCAACTGAGCAGTATCTCAAATTAAAAAAAGAATTCCATGGTGAGGATTTCCCCCATGAGTGCACTCACTGGAGTACACAAGATACAGGACACAGATGGGTGATCGGCATTGTTCACAAAGACAGACCTGAGACGTGGCTCACATTTCCCACAGCAGGGGAGGGGCACACACAGAGGGGGTGATTTACAGGTAAACTACTTACAGTCATTCGGTCAATAAATATCTATCTACCAAGTGCCTGTAACACACCAAACACTACTGTAAGCATTGATAACAGAAGGATCTCTACTGTAAGTCAAAGAAGATGTCAGAAAAATACGTAGGGTATGATCCCATAACTGTGAGGTTTTACATCTCTACATACATGAATCGAATTGAGTTTTTCCCCTCAAGGATTCACAGGAAACAAAGGGAGGGGATACACACGACGGAGCATCGTTCAACCGCAAAAAGGAAGGGGGTCCAACGCAGCTGCCACGTGGCTGGACCGGAGGACACCACGCTAGGCAAAGTCAGCCAGGCACAGAAGCACAGACACTGCAGAATCCCACTCACAGGCAGTCCCCAGGAGTCCCGTTCAGAGGCTAAAAGCAGGTGGGTGTCAGGGCTGGGGGAGGGGAGAGTGGGGAGTTACTATTTAATGGCTAAAGAGTTTTGGTTTTAGAAGATGGACATTCTGGGAATGGATGGGTGGTAATGGTTGCACAGTGTGAATACACTTAATGCCAGCATAAACGGCACAGTTAAAAAAGGTAAAATGGTAACCTTTATGTTAAAAACTCAAACTACAGAAGGGAGAGAATTGACAGGAATTTTAAAAAGTGCCATTTCCACAGGAATTTAAAAAAATACACAAGAAAGAAAGGACCTTTTCTCTTTTATACCTTTCTGTAGCATTTGAACTTTAAAAATCATATGTATACATCAGTTTTATAAAAAGCAACGTAAAGACAGAGAAGTGACTGTCCTTCAGGCACATAAGCTGCTCTGTGGCTGTTTTTAGTTAACTTTAAGGTGACAGTAAAATTCCTGCCATGTTACGCCAGGCCTTGTATAAGGGAGTGTCCTCATGCCACCCTGCAGAGTCAGCCTGAGCTAGCCATGGCTCCAACAGACCTGGGGGTGCCATGAGCCTCCTGGTGCTGATGTGCCCTCAGCCACGCTGGCTCCCTCACCCAGGGTGTGCGGTGGCCAAACATGGTTTTGTCTCACGTCCTCCTGGACTCCGAGAATTTTACAACTACACAGCTGGGTCAAATGTCTCAACATCAGTGAGTAAAGTAGATGCTAGAATACTTAGTAAAGTCAAGGGTAACCTGTCCCAGAAGTTGTTTTAGGCTAAAAATACTTTTGAGTTTGATTTTTATTTATGACAATTGCCAATTTAATTACAAGTATTTTTGTTTCAGAAGCAATTAAAGACATTTATCATCATCTGCTACAACCATTACACTTTTGTTGAAATGGCTTGGTAGCTGTAATCTGCACATACACACACACATATATTCAGGGAGAGCATTCTAGTGATTTAAACACTCGTTTCTATGTTCTACAGATTCAAAAACCAATGCCTGCAAACAGGAGAGGTGAGAGAAATGTACGTATAAAAATAAATAGGACAGATCGAGACCATCTTGGCTAACATGATGAAACCCCGTCTCCACTAAAAATGCAAAAAAATTAGCCGGGCGCAGTGACAGGCGCCTGTAGTCCCAGCTACTTGGGAGGCTGAGGCAGGAGAATGGCGTGAACCCAGGAGGCAGAGGTTGCAGTGAGCTGAGATTGTGCCACTGCACTCCAGCCTGGGTGACAGAGTGAGACTCTGTCTCAAAAAAACAAATAAGTAAAATAAAATAAATAAATAGGACAAAGGCCTAAGCTGTAACATATCTTGTGTTTATAAGGAAATAATTCTGGTTGCTGTGATGTGGAACTACAGTAGATTGGGAAAAACTGGGTTAGTGATAAATTATAGTTGTGACTGAATTTCACTGGAAATTTTATTACAACATACAGATACAGTCATGTAATATAAATGGTTAAAGTATTCTCACGAATGTCTTTTGATGAACCCCTTTATCCACTGCACAAATGATATCAAAACACGATAACCCGTACGCCACTGTAACAGGTCCCTTACTTTCTTAAATTCCCTTCCCTTCTTGCCACATGCATATTTTCATGGCTGTAACCACAGAAGTGGATGTATTTTATATTGTGCTTCTCTTGCTTATTACATCAGAAGCATTTTGTGTGGCTACAAGCGTCCTCATGATTATTTTTGTTGTTGTGTATTTCATCCCCTTATTGCTGCCGAATATCTTTTTTTTTTTTTTTGAGACAAAGTCTTGCTCTGTCACCAGGCTGGAGCACAGTGGCGTGATCTCAGCTCACTGCAACCTCCATCTCCCGGGTTCAAGCGATTCCCCTGCCTCAGCATCCAGAGTAGCTGGGACTACAGGCGCGCAACACCATGCCTGGCTAATTTTTTGTATTTTAGTAGGGATGGAGTTTTAACATGTGGGACAGGATGGTCTCAATCTCCTGACCTTGTGATTCACCTGCCTTGGCCTCCCAAAGTGCTGGGATTATAGGCGTGAGCCACCATGCCTGGCCATCCTTTTTTTTTTTTTGAGATGGAGTCTCACTCTGTCGCCCAGGCTGGAGTACAGTGGCACGATCATGGCTCGCTGCAAACTCTGCCTGCCAGGTTCGAGAGATTCTCCTGCCTCAGCCTCCCGAGTAGCCGGGGTTACAGGCATGCGCCACCATGCCCGGCTGATTTATTGTATTTTTAGTAGAGACGAGGTTTCACCATGTTGGCCAGGCTAATCTCGAATTGCTGGCCTCAGGCGATCCACCCGCCTTGGCCTCTCAAAGTGCTGGGATTACAGGTGTGAGTCACCACACCCAGCCAAGAAATCCTATTAAAGCTAAGGAATGACCAGAGATCCTTTTGCCATAACGGGCTGAAGTAAGGAGCCAGGAGGCAGCCCCGACTCTGCAGAGCCGTGGAAAGGCTGTGAGATGGTGTCCTGCGGGGCTGCTGGGGGTTCCCACCTTCCCTGAAAATGTTCATTTCTGGGACTGGTAAGTCGAACGGCTCAGACGACTGGGCACCACCGACCTGTGGAGCTGAGGCTACAGTGGGTGGCCGGGCACTCCGGAATCAGGGGCAGGAGCCCACCCTGTGGCACTCGGGCACTCGACAGGTCTCACACAGACTCATCTTCTGTGCTCCTCTTATCTAACTCTCCCCTCCCTGCTCATCATATTATTTCTGAGGCCTCCTGCCAGATGGGAGGGGATTTCAGACTGACTCCCAAAACAGGAAAGCTGATTCAGCCTTCTGCATCATTTCAAAAGTCTGAGCCCAGAATGTTGTTTCCACAGAAAAACAAGCGGAGTGACTTCAAGCAGAGAATCAGTTTTGAATAATGGTCCTGGACTCTTAGAAATGTCAGCATAATTAAAGTGAAAGGCTTATTCTATACTGTGGGAAAAAAAGAGCTACAAAAGACATGTGGGGCCACTTGGAGCAATGTGACTGCGGCCTGCAGAGGAAGTGATGTACCATCAGTGGGCAATCTGCGTGCGGCACTGTGTTTCCCAGGGGAAGGCCCTTCATGGGTATTCAGCGTAGAGCGGTCACCATGTCTGCAAACGACTCTCAGAGAGGGCGAGCACGCATGGGTCAACGTGCCCACATATAGATGAGTAAGCATGCGCATGCAATGGCCTGGGCACTGGGGGCATCTTACCATTCTTTCCAATTTTTTGAAGGTTTGCAAACTTTTCAAAAAGTAAAATTCCCAGAGTTACTATCTTTTTTATTCTTTCCAACTTTTATTTATTTCATCACCCAGGCAGTGAGCACAGTAGCTAATAGAGAGGTTTTTCATCTTAACCTTCCTCACTCCCTCCCTCCCCACTCAATGAGGCCCTCGTGTCTGCTGTTCTCTTCTCTGTGTCCATGTGCACTCAATGTTTAGCTACCACTTATAAGCGAGAACATGTGGTGTTTGATTTTCTGTTCCTGTGTTCATTCATTTTTTTTTAGGAGAGAGATTAGGTTGAGAAAGATTTTATAAAAAGATTTTTTAAGTGCTCTTGAAATAACATAAAACCACAACTTTTTAGCTATTGTCTAATTGTAGATCTAAACCCATCCTAATATTATAGTTCAAATGTTAAGTCAGCTTTTAATTCATCTACAATTATAGGACTAGTTACTAAAATGCCCAGTTTTGTCATAGTTTATTGATATAAAATGACGATCCTCCTTTAATCCTCAAAGGATGTGTCCTACTCTATTATTTTTCTTACTTTAAAAGAGTTATGTCTCCAAAATGCTCCTAAACTCCCCAAAGAATTTCTGGATATTCTTGTAGTTTAAATACAAAATAAAATTCAGAGACAGAACTGCTATAAAAAATCTAAAATTAAACTTAAAAGATTCTAAATTGATGTGACTGAAAAAAAAAAAAAAGCAGCGTTTTTGCTGAATATGATTAATTACGGTACTGCTGCTGCTGAAGGCATCAGTGTTTCCTGAAGGCCTCTGGTCTCAGACGCCCATGTGAGCAATCCCCCTGGCACAGGAGCCAGTGTCTACTGAAGGCCTCTGTTCTGAGCACCTTCCCTTGGCGCAGGAGACTTGTAAGGCAGCCATGTGATGACCCCCATGTAAGGCCATATCTCTGCTCACACCACTGAGGAAGGAGCCATGTACTCCCGGAGTCTGTTCTCTTAACTCCCTCTGCCTTTTTCTCTTTAATTAAAGTGTTGACATTGATACAGACTGTGGCAAAAGGATTTCTGCCCTAAGTGTGAGCTCAGTACTGGTGCTGCTGCAGAGGCGGGGCTCCAGGGAAGTGTGTCCACCACATTTCCCCAGCAGGACCCATGGGAGTGACTCCCCAGGCCCTCCTGCCCGCCCCATAAGGGCAGCCGTGAAGCAGAGGCTCCCCCGAAATCGCAGGCAGTATTTGCTGTTTATGTGAACGTGCACTTACAGGGCAAACTCTTGTCAAATTCTTCGATTCACAGCTATAAAGCAAAAGCCAACCCACGTAGGAAGGAAGAGCTGGGGGCTCATATCCCTCACTCAGGCCAGAGACAGGCAGCTGGAGGGAGACACATCCTCCCTGCTTCTATGTACCACGCAGCCCCGCAAATACCAATGTGGGATTTCTTTACTATACCTCAACACTGAAAGGACTCTCCTCAATTTTCCCAGCTTCTGCTTCCGGCAGAGGATTTTTGAGGGTCTGTAAAAATAATGCCGCTTTCCTTTTACGTTCTGCTTGAAGCTGTTTCTCTTTCGACTCCTTAGACGCCTGGGCCAGCTTTTCCCGGGCTGCAGCTGCGAGGCGATCTTCCAGCTTTTGCTTTGCTTGAGGAATAAACAAAGAGAAAAGAGAAGTTTAGAGCAAGCAGTATTTTATCTGATCTTAATTTTCACAGGTTGCAAAAGCGTCACACGATGCAGTCAGTTAAAGTTTCTGAATAGGTACATACATCGGACAAATCAAATTTTGAAAGAATTAGTTTATAACGTGCCCTTTTTTGGATATTTTACTTTTAGAGTTAGAAGGCTGATGAGACTCTATACTAATGAAAGCTGGAATAATGAAAACCTCAGAATGGCTCTCAACATATATCCAAAATATTCACACCAGGCAATGGATACTCTATGACAAGTGTTTTATTCCAAATGATCCGACAGTTGGTTAGTTTACACACAGGAAGTACAGATTCAGATGTACAGGCATGAGGACAAGTTTGCTTAGGGAGAACATCACAGCACAGTGGAAGTTCTTGATGGTGGATTGTGGTTGAAAAATGGCCCTTTTTTTTTTTTTTTTTTTTTTTTTTGAGACAGAGTTTTGCTCTTGCTGCCCAGGCTGGAGTGCAATGGCGCGATCTCGGCTCATTGCAACCTCTGCCTCCCGGGTTCAAGCAATTCTCCTGCCTCAGCCTCCCAAGTAGCTGGGATTATAGGCGTGCGCCACCATGCCTGGCTAATTTTGTTTTTTTAGTGGAGATGGGGTCTCACCATGTTGGCCAGGCTGGTCTCTAACTCCTGACCTCAGGTGATCCGCCCACCTCAGCCTCCCAAAGTGCTGGGATTACAGGCATGAGCCACCTCGCCCGGCCTGAAAATTGGCCTCTTTTAAATGTTGCTTGATCTGAATGTGTGTATACAGGAAAAGCAATTTAAGAAAATCAGTTAGAATAGATAACAACCACAATGCAGCAACCATTATTTGACTGCTTTAATGCAGAACAGAATTTATTTTGGAGTCAGGATGGGAAGACTATATGCTGTCCCCACGCTGCCGGCAGTGTTGGGGCGGGTGTGGTGGCCACGCTGTGGCCCATGAAGATGAGCTGCAGCCCGAAAACCAGCTGGGTACACACCACCTTCAAGGGCCCAGTGGTTCTGTTGGGAGGCAGCCTCACGAAAGGGCATCTCCTAGTTTGGTTCCTGAGCTGGGAAGCAAGGCTGAGCCTTTTACCCTGGGGCTGCCAGCCAAGCGCAAAGTGAGCCTCCATTAATGCATCCACTGTGGCGCATGAGGGCTAAGACGGCCAACTCAGTTTCTTCGAAAACAAACTGCCAACGGCACTGCATTTGAGGTTCAGTGAAGAGCAGAGCTCATTCCTTTAACAGAGAACGTTTCAAAACCTCAGACATGTTACACAACTCCCAAATGGGTCTGATTTCCAAAGGCTTCAGATTCTAGTTGGCAGCCTTGAGATTTTTTGGCTTAGCAGATAAATCTTATATTTATGTATTTCCTTTCTTTCAAGAAGTTTAAAAGCTATCAACAAACCTTGCTTTGCTTCTAGCTCCTCCTGGGTAAGTTGAGGCTTCTTCTCCTCAACAACTACACAGGGTGGGGCAACTGCTGGGTTAGTGTTTGCAGCACTACTAGAACTTTCTTGGCCTTCTTTGCTTTCTTCATCATCATCACTGTCATCATCTAGCTTAACACGATTTTTTTCCAGGGGAAGCAGATCATTTTCTTTGGCCTTGATTGCAAAGCTTATTGGAGCAAAGGAAGCTATTGAGGAAAGGTGAGAATTATGATACATGTTACAGAGTGGAAATCTTTGCAGGCCCTGCTACCCACCTGAGCACAGGCTGCTGGGAAGGGGATGACCAGCATGGAGCCACATCATACACAGGGTCTCTGGTGGGGACGCCGTGCCATCAGAGCAGACCTGGACAGACGTGCACTGCACGGCGCGGGGCTGGGGCAAACCCCTGAACTGTGCTGTGAGAACGGCACTGACTGGGCACTGCATGGCAAGGGCACACTTGCTGATGCCAGGGCAGTCACCTGCAATTTTAAATGGCCAATTC
This sequence comes from Theropithecus gelada, assembly GCF_003255815.1. NCBI lineage: Eukaryota > Metazoa > Chordata > Mammalia > Primates > Cercopithecidae > Theropithecus > Theropithecus gelada. The sequence goes on along the minus strand of NC_037679.1, from coordinate 90,861,447 downwards.
TTGTCATTTCTCTCTCTTTTTTTTTTGAGATGGAGTCTCGCTCTGTTGCCCAGGCTGGAGTGCACTGGCACGATCTTGGCTCACTGCAACCTCTACCTCCCAGGTTCAAGCGATTCTACTGCCTCAGCCTCCCGAGTAGCTGGGATTACAGGCGCCCGCCACCACGCCCGGCTAAATTTTTGTATTTTTAGTAGAGATGGGGTTTCACCGTGTTAGCCAGGATGGTCTTGATATCCTGGCCTTGTGATCCACCCGCCTCGGCCTCCCAAAGCGCTGGGATTACAGGCATGAGCCACTGTGCCCGGCCTCATTTTTCTTTATAAAAAAAAAAAAAAAAAGCTCACGGCTCAGCATATATCTAAATTTGCTTCAGGAGGCATATGATGTGACTCCACTATAAACAGGTCTCTTTCAAAAATTCCCCATGATACAAAATAGCCTTTTCTTACAAACCAAAAATTACAGAATCCATGCCTTTATTCAGCAAACATTTTTACCTACTTTGTGACAGGCATTATGTCAGACCATTTTCCACACCTGTAAGAAAATTTCAAACCCAGCGTAACAAAAATTTAGAAGCAATCCCTCCTCCTAGAATATCCAGAAAGTTTAATTTAAGGGAAATATGGAGGCCCTGAAGAAAAAAAATCATCTTCCCTGCCCCACCACTCAATGAACACAGAGTCCCTTTCTCTTTCAGATGCTGTGATAAATGGCTCTTGACAAGAGCTAACTGGTTGCAATAAGATACAGTATTTTAAAAAACCATTAGTTATTTATGAAGAATATTCAAGTAACCCACAATGAAGGGGATGCTAAGTGCACCGCAAACCAGGTGACTGAGAGGCAGGTGGGTTCTGGGTAAACAAGGAAGCTTCTGGAAGGGCTGCAACTTATGTTTGTGATGCTCTGCGGCACACGGCGGGCTACCTGGCCGGCCCCTGGGGGAGGTCCTCCCGCTTTAGCAATTTACGGCTTCAAACCCGGTGTGACGTGAAGTAGACAGTTAAGTATGTGATAGCCCGGACCCTCTGAAATATAACCACTTTTCATCAGCAACTGCCTCAAGGGACAGGGCACACACCAAGACACTAATACCGGGAGAGCAGTACTTTATAACGTCAAAATAATAAGGAGCAGGGCCAGCAGCTGAAGCCAGATGATGAGCACATGTGTGGGGCGTGAGTGGGCATTATATGATATTGTTTTCGTACATGTTTGAGATTTTCCATAAGAAAAAAAAAAAACTGGCCGGGCACAGTGGGTCATGCCTGTAATCCCAGCACTTTGGGAGGCCGAGGTGGGTGGATCACAAGGTTAGGAGTTCAAGACCAGCCTGGCCAACATCGTGAAATCCTGTCTCTACTAAAAATATACAAATTAGCTGGGTGCGGTGGCGGGTGCCTGTAATCCCAGCTACTTGGGAGGCTGAGACAGGAGAATCACTTGAACCTGGGAGGCGGAGGTTACAGTGGGCTGAGATCACACCACTGCACTGCACCAGCCTGGGCGACAGAGTGAGATTCTGTCTCAAAAAACAAAACAAAAAAAAAAACAAGGGGCTAGACTAAAACATATCACGAAATGATTTAATAACAATTATTTCCAAACCATCTCCCCAAATTAGAAAAATATGCAATCAACAAATAAGAGTATTAAGATGAAAGCTTCTGGAACACTTTCTAGTGATGCTTATTTCATTTTACATTTTATTTTCTTAATATTTTTTGAGACAGGGTTTCACTGTATTGCCCAGCCTGCAGTGCAGTGGTGCAATCATAGCTTATTGCAGTCTTGACTTCCTGGCCTCAAGCAATCCTCCTGCCTGAGCCTCCCGAAGTGCTGGGATTACAAGCATGAGCAACTGTGCCCAGCCTCAAGTAGACATTTTTTGCTTTTTTGAGACAGAGTCTCACTCTGTCGCCCAGGCTGAAGTGCAAAGGCGCAATCTCAGCTCATTGCAACCTCTGCCTCCCAGGTTCAGACGATTCTCCTGCCTCAGCCTCCCGAGTAGCTGGCATTACAGGAGCGTGCCACCATGTCCAGCTAATTTTTTGTATTTTTAGTAGAGATGGGTTTCACCATGTTGGCCAGGCTGGTCTCGAACTCCTGACCTCAGGTGATCCACCTTGTCCGGCCTCTCAAGTAGACATTTTAAAGCTAGTATCTATACATACCAAACACAAAGCCAAAACCACAGCTACTTACACTAAGAGTGGCCTATGGCACACGGCCCACAGGCCTCCCTTACTCAGCCTTTACAGCTCCACAGAACGGACACTGAGAGGCTTCCCATTTTATAGATGGGAAAACCGAGGGTGAAAAGATTAAGTAAGTTTCTCATGGTACCTCAGGTCAGTGCAGGGAATGGAATTTTTCAATCACAAAATTGTTGCTTCTGCCTAGAATCCTCCTTGCAGATCACGTGACAACACATGGAAAGCATGTCCTACCGCTTCAGCGAGTGGTCTCATGCTGCATTCAGAATAAACCCAGTTCCTTCCCAAGGCTGCCATGTCCCTGCGTGACCGGGGCCATTGCTCCACGTTTGCACTGCCCCTCACCTCTGCTGCCGGCCTGCCCTCTGCCTGAGAGCTGCCTGCTCTTCTCCTGTCCCTTTCACATTCTTCAAGGACCAGCCCCTACGAGGCCTCCTCAGACAGACCTGCCCCACCTCATTCCTGCACACCACTCACTACGATCTGCATTCAGGCGATGACGGCCCACTATCTCCCAGGCAGTGCCAGATGCACGGCTGACATGGCATTGGGCACCCCTGAGTGAACCCTCCATCTTCCGTAGCAAATAGGTTTCTGCTTTTTAGCTAACAACTCTTATTGCTAACTTCTAACTTCAAAAGTAATATACATTTTCTATGGGAAATTTTGAAAGCATATGAGCAAAAAGATCAGCTGCAATCCCAATATGGAAAAAAATCATCTGAACATCACTGGTGGATTCCTCGGCAGAAGTGTACAATGGTACACGTGTGAAAAATGAGGGCACAGCTCCTTGTTTCATAACCTGCTATTTTCACTTAATAAGCAACTCCTTTTTTATTTTTTCTTTGAGACGGAGTTTTGCTCTTTCACCCAGGCTGGAGTGCAGTGGCGTGATCTAGGCTCACTGCAACCTCCACCTTATAGTTTCAAGTAATTCTCCTGCCTCAGCCTCCCAATTAGCTGGGACTACAGGTGCCTGCCACCACACCTGGCTGATTTTTGTATTTTTAGTACAGACAGGGTTTCACCATGTTGGCCAGGCTGGTCTCAAACTCCTGACTTCGTGATCTGCCCCCCTCGGCCTCCCAAAGTGCTGGGATTACAGGCGTGAGCCACTGTGTCCAGCCCCAGCAACTCCTTTCTTTATGTGTAGACACGTTTCCGTGTCAACTCAGACCACTTAGACAGCAAAAAGTAGTATGGACATGCCAATTCACAATTTACCATAACTGCTTCCAAGCTTTTTTTTTATTTTAAAAAACAAACATGCCCTACAACAAACATCCATGTATAGACATCTTGGTAAAACACGTTTCTAGGAGTAGAAGGTCATTTTCATTTAAAATTCAGTCCATATTACTGGGTTGTATCAACTTACACTTCAAAATCAGTACTCCCACTGCCCACAGCCTCTCTATCACTGTTCCTTCAAAACCAGTACTCCCACTGCCCACAGCCTCTCTATCATTGTTCCTTCAAAACCAGTACTCCCACTGCCCACAGCCTATCACTGTTCCTTCAAAATCAGTACTCCCACTGCCCACAGCCTCTCTATCATTGTTCCTTCAAAACCAGTGCTCCCACTGCCCACAGCCTATCATTGTTCCTTCAAAATCAGTACTCCCACTGCCCACAGCCTCTCTATCATTGTTCCTTCAAAATCAGTGCTCCCACTGCCCACAGCCTATCACTGTTCCTTCAAAACCAGTGCTCCCACTGCCCACAGCCTCTCTATTATTGTTCCTTCAAAACCAGTACTCCCACTGCCCACAGCCTCTCTATCACTGTTCCTTCAAAACCAGTGCTCCCACTGCCCACAGCCTCTCTATCATTGTTCCTTCAAAAATAGTACTCCCACTGCCCACACTGCCCACAGCCTCTATCATTGTTCCTTCAAAACCAGTACTCCCACTGCCCACAGCCTCTATCATTGTTCCTTCAAAACCAGTACCCCCACTGCCCACAGCCTATCATTGTTACTTTTTTAAAACTTTATCAATTTGAGAGGCAAAAAATAAAAACCTGTTAATGAGGATACATTGAAAAAATATATTTACTGGCCATCGATTTTTCTTCTTTTTGGAACCACCTTTTCATGTCCTTTGTCTATTTCTCTAGGTCAGTGACTGTCTTTTCTTATTGATTTATAAAAGCTCTTTCTATAGTAAGGATGTTAACCTTTATTTTTATGTGTTAGCAATTACTGCCATTTCTGTATTTGTCTTTTAACTTTATTCAGGCCAAGCCCCCATTAGACCTACTAATCTTTCCCCATGATTTACAGCTTCAGTTCTTAGACACTTCTTTCCAGCTCCAAGATTATTTCAAAAAATTACCTTTATATGTTTCTACTTTTCTAGTTTTATTTTTTACATTTAAATACTGGATTTATATGGAATTATGGTTGTCAAATATGTGATGTCTTATTATTTTTCAAAACGGAGAGCCTGTTTTTCCAACATCAATTACTGTTATACTAAAGAAGTTTCATCATAAAAATGTGAGAGAATGTTGCTGCTTTCTCAGCATCTGAGAAAGCCATTCATCTGTTAATATGATAAACTATACTAGAAGATCTTCTCATTTTGTGACATACTGGGATTCCTGGAACAATCCTACTTGCTCATAACTTATTACTATTTTCATACATAGCTGAATTCAGTTTCATATCTTAACATCTATACTTGTAAGTGATCGTGGTCTACAGATTGCCAAGCTTTGAGAGCTTCATTCTTTTCCATCTTTCTTAATGCTCTGGAGTGGCTTTAATGATGTAGGCGTTCTATTTCTTGAGGGTGAACTAACTTGACCTTTAATTTGTCTTGGCTGACTGCCTGGGTTTAGAGGTATTTCACTAACCAATTATTTTCAAAATTCTTTCAGGTCTATAGATCTATGTCGGTTCCTTATTTATGAAATAATTTCAGCAACTCATGTTTTCTTAGAAAATGATATTTTTCACTGATTTTCAAATTCATTCAAATTTGAAATAATATATGTTCTTCATATACTTTAAAGATACCTATAATTTTTTTCCTCTGTCACACACGCTGGAACGCAGTGGCGTGGTCTTGCCTCACTGCAACCTCCATCTCCCAGGCTCAAACAATCCTCCCACCTTAGCCTCCAAGTAGCTGGGAGCACAGATGTGTGCCACCAAGCCTGGTTAATTTAATTTTTTTGGTCTCACGATATTGTCCAGGCTGGTTTCTACCTCCCAGGCTTAAGTGATCCTCCCACTTCACAGCCTCTGTGAGGAGCTGGTGCTACAGGCATGCGCCACTATGCCTGGCTACATTTTTGTAATTTTAGCAGAGACGGGGTTTTGTCATGTTGCCCAGGCTGGTCTCAAAAACTCTTGGACTCAAGCGATCTGCCTGCCCTGGCCTCTCTGTGTGCTGGGATTATGGGCGTGAGCCACCACACTCCACAGCAATTTATTTCTAAGCAATCTTTTCCACGTCTGATAATCAGTAGCACAAGTTTTATATTTTCAGTTTTGTAGAATACAAATTAGAGACAAAGATTTTTCTCCTGTTACGCAGTCTGTTTCAGAGATGCCCATATGCCTGGAGGCTCAGCTGTGTCTTCCGAACTTTGGAATCTCTGTGGGCGCAATGACATTTCTGTCTCCGCATCTATTCAAAGAGAGGCTGGCCTGTGCTTTTGAGAACTGAGAGTTAGCATGAGTTTTGTCAGATACTGAGTAGATCTCTGTTCAAGTGTCTCAGGCTTGGGTGGATGGAGACGGGAAACTTCTGGGTGTGCTGTTTTGTCTGCCAGGTGCCAGGACAATCAGGGAGGTGTGGAGAAGGCCATGCTGGTTGGCAGCAGCCTTGTGTGCAGGGCTGCTCCTCTGCGAGCCCCACAGCTGGCAGGGGTCAGGCGCCTTCCCTGGGCTCACAACCCCTCTCCACGCCCCATAGCTGGCTGCGTCAGGCGCCTTCCCTGTGCTCACAAACCCTGGGGCAGGAGGCAGGTTCGGGCTGTGGTTTCTTTCTGGGGTGTGAGAATGGATGAGGTACTGCTGCCTCTGGGATGCTCCCAGCTTGTTCCAGCCTCCTGACCACCCCTCTGTGGCTGATGGTCGACTCCCCTGGGGTCACCGCCCTGAGTCTCAAGGGCACTTCTCTGCGAGCTCCAGGTGTGCTGCCTTACCCTGACATACAGACAGTACCTCCCCCTGCTTTCTAGAGCAATAACCATTTTCATCCTCTACTTATTACAATCCTTTGGTTATTCCAATGAGAGTCTGTGGATGGCCGGGAAAGGTGAGAGATGGATCATTTGTGCTCAGGTAACCTCCTGGAATGAGAGGCCCAAAGACACACATAGTGAATGGCCTAGTTAGCAGTTCATCCACACGGATTTTGTTTTGCTGAATGATCACCATTCTCATACAGCAAGGCATCTTTATGCAAAGAATGGTCCTCTTACCACCCCAGCCTACTTCCTCAATCTCTCGTCTCCACTCCGCCTTTCCTTCTAACCCAAGAGCTGTCACCTCGCCCCACTGCCACACCTGTCACACTCCATTCCAGGCCACCAATGCCACCAGAAATCTCTGAAGTCGCTCCAGTGGCTTAATTGCATCACAAAGTCACCAGACTGGATAAAGTGATTCTGCTGACCTGAAACCTGTCAGATGTACCGGCCCCTCCCCCAAAGGGCACGCCTGGACAAGCTGGCCAAGGCTCCTTCACCAGCCACCCCCCTAGTCACTGCTGACTACCTACCACATCTCAGCACAGGGCCGGGCAGCTCGCACCACGGCGCTCCTGCCTAGGGCTGCACCCCCGCCTCGGTGCCTCCCGTTCCTCTCGCAACACCAGCTGAACGCCTCTCCTCCACAGAACCTCCCTCCCGCGGGGGAGCCCACCGCTGCTCCACACGGGCTTCCATGAGGCTCCTGGCTACGGCGCCTGCTCTGGCCTTTGCTTCTGTCTGCTTTTTAATTGCACTGGCTTTTTATTTTTACGTGCATGTGTGTCCTGCGACATGAAAGTCTCCCTCCAAGAACATAATAAAGTAACTGAAATCGAGTGAGCGAAGTATCGCCTGGCAGAGATTCTCAAGGAACCTGCTTTGACAAATAAGTAAATGAATTTCATTGGTACAACAGTTTGCATATAAATAGCTTCAGAAGTCCCAGGGAGTATGAAGGATTATTTGAAACTTTCTGCAAACGTCCAGTACAGTGAACAGACTGTTAAACAGACACATACCTAAGGGCTGCTCACACCCACGTTACCTCCAGTGCCACGCTAGGCAAGCACGACACAGCGCAGAAGGCGGAGGTTTCGCCGCAGCCACCTGCGGGGGCCGCCAACCCCAACCCAGCCTGCAGGTGAGGTTGCCGAGGATCCTGAGCTTGCCGACTTACGGTGGAACGTGCAAGGCCAACATGCAAGTGGCAGCGTACCTTTCACCAGCTTCCCGTCCGGGACGGTCTTACTGGACGACGCCTCCTTCTTCCCGCCTGAGCCTGCCCGTGCTCCCACCTCGGCCGTGTCTTCAGGCGCGCCGTCCTCCCCAGTGTCACTCGGCTTCTCAGGAGCAGAGTCTGTGGGAGCCTCTTCCGGTGCGGACACAGCCTAGAGATGAAATGTCACTATAAACTGTCAGCAAGAAATTATACAGACATTTTCAAAAAAGAGAGATGTATACAGTATGTATGTTTCACTGGACAACGGCAACTGTACATTACTGCCCAAGCAGCACTGGGAATAGACTTCCATATCCAGATCTGCTATTTTTTCTTACAATAGAATATATCAAAGAGGAGCAGAAGATTTTCTCCTGTCTGAAAAAACACTATACTCTTTGAAGCCCTAATACTGCCTTGGGAACCAATCTTCGGTACCTTTTCTTTGGACGCTGATTACTGAGAATTCTTTAAAAATACCAAATTATCCCCATCACCTACAGAGGAGTCAGTTTCTTTCAGTGTGGGCCATGCCATCGGAGATAAAGGTCTGAAGAAATCTCCTGAGAAGCAAGGTCCATGTCATCTCTTCACCAAAACTGGCTTTACAAAAATGTCAGGGTGTCTGTATAACTGAGAAGAGCAGAACAAAGGCAGAAGACGGGGCTGCGGGACAAAAAGCACTTCCAAGGACACCAGCACCACGCCGGGGACCTGGTGAGGGGGAAGGGCGTGCAGGAGCAGGCAGAGACCATGCTGCAGGACACCCCCAGCAGCAGCTGGCCAGCTGTGAGGCGCCCACATATATATATATATATATATATATTTTTTTTTTTTTTCTTTTTTCTTTTTTGAGAGAGTCTCACTCTGTTGCCCAGGCTGGAGTGCAGTGGCAAGATCTCTGCTCACCGCAAGCTCCGCCCCCCGGGATTCATGCCATTCTCCTGCCTCAGCCTCCCAAGTAGCTGGGACTGCAGGCATCTGCTGCCACGCCTGGCTAATTTTTTGTATTTTTAGCAGAGATGGGGTTTCACTATGTTAGCCAGGATGGTCTCGATCTCCTGACCTCATGATCCATCCGCCTGGCCTCCCAAAGTGCTGGGATTACAGGCATGAGCCACTGTACCTGGCCATATTTTATATATTTCATACATGTTAACACAACACATGCAGGGTACTCAGCTGTCAGGAAATGTAGCTAAAAACTGTAGACAGCCAAAACATCGAACAGCTGAAGGAACAGGATTTTTTTTGTTTAGAATGTGCTGGACAAACAATCATCAGTACTGTGAATGTGGGCAGATGTTTTCAATAGATCAAGTTCCAGAGCTAAGGGGGACGTGAAAGATGGAGTATGCCAGACACACATTAAAGAAAGGTGAAGAATCACCCAGCCCTTTCACCTGTAGGAGAATAAACAGAAAGTGACTTCTGATCTGGAAGGCAGAGTCACCTGTAACAGCTTCACGGCCTCCCTGTGTTCAGACACGTACCTGCGTGCTATCGCCCCCTTCTTTCTGGAGGAAGAACTGCTTCTTAAACTCATAATAGGCATTATACTGGTGCCATGGCTGCAGGAATTCAAATCTGAGCAGAAGGAGAAAGAAAATGGGTCATTTACCAACATAAGCACACTGAAGTAACAACAGGCCCTGTTCTCCTAGCTCTTTACTGATCTCCACAACCCCACAAGGTAGTTACTATTACAGCTACTCATAGACGAGGGAGACGGCATACAAGGGGTCGAAATCGCTTGCCCGGGGTTACACAGGTCACACTATAAACTGACAACATATTTTTAGGCTTTACTAGCACTGAAGCATGGGACATTACTTGTTTTTTAAAAAGAAGGGTTTGTGTCTAGATTTTTAAGGCAGATTCTTGAAAACCATGAATTATAGGCTTTTATTTTAGGTAGCTTCAAAATTCTTTTTTTTTTTTTTTGAGATGGAGTCTCGCTCTGTCGCCCAGGCTGGAGTGCAGTGGCCGGATCTCAGCTCACTGCAAGCTCTGACTCCCAGGTTTATGCCATTCTCCTGCCTCAGCCTCCCAAGTAGCTGGGACTACAGGCGCCCGCCACCTCGCCTGGCTAGTTTTTTGTATTTTTTAGTAGAGACGGGGTTTCACCGTATTAGCCAGGATGGTCTCGATCTCCTGACCTCGTGATCCGCCCGTCTCGGCCTCCCAAAGTGCTGGGATTACAGGCTTGAGCCACCGCGCCCGGCCCAAAATTCTTACTTAAAAAATGAAACAAACAAAAAACAGGTAACATAATTTAAAAACACCACCCCAAGTCTAAGCAATTTAACAAGCCAATTAAAAAATGTATTTATCTAAAGACATTGGTTGGGTGTGGTGGCTCATGCCTGTAATCCTAGCACTTTGGAAGGCCGAGGCAAGTGGATCACTTGAGGTCAGGAGTTTGAGACCAGCCTGGCCAACACAGTGAAACCCTGTCTCTACTAAAATACAAAAATTAGCCAGGCGTGGTGGTGCGCACCTGTAGTCCCAGCTACTTGGAAGGCTGAGACAGGAGAATTGCTTGGGCCCAGGAGGTAGAGGTTGCAGTGAGCCAAGATCACGCCACTGCACTCCAGCCTGGGTGACACAGCGAGACTGAATCTCAAAAAAGACATTTGAGCCAAGAAAAGGATTAAAAATACATAAAAAAAAATTCATTCTGTACCTACATTTTTTAAAAAAGGCTAAACGAAATCCCCAAATGCCATATACCTAACATACAAAATTCTTCTTCTGACCTTTGATCATTCTTGGCACGAACACTGGTCTCGAACTTCAGGCCGTTCCTGGCGACATACTCGGCTAGCTTGTCAATCACAGGCTGGACGTCGGGGGGCGGGGGGATGATGGCGGCCACGGGGGCAAGTGCACTGTGGGAGAAGAGTCTGTGAGGCCCCTGGGCCTCAGGGGCTCGCCAAGCTCAGTCCTGGCTGCTCGGAGGTCCTCACCGCCTCAGATGTCCAGAGAGACATGTGAGTTACAGTATATAGTGGAGGCTCTTGTTGAAGGTGATGCATACGACAGAAACTAAAGTCAACTAGACAGGATTATTGTCGAGTGAAAATGGGGATTTTAGTGATAAAAGGTGCATTTTTCCTAGTAATTAACATTTCTCCCCAATCACAAGCTAATTCTTAGAAATAACCAAGAGTAAGTTTTTGTTGTTGTTGCTGTTATATTAAAAAAAAAGTCAGCAAGCATGATTCAGCTTTCTTCATTTCCTGTTTGACTTGCTCAGCATGACCAGAAAGAGTCGTTTTTACAGAAACTCCCATGTTTTATTACATTTCCCAAGAGCCTCCTTTCAAGGCCGGGCATTCCAGGCCCTCTGGTAAAGCACCTGTCTCTTCCTCGTCCCACGAACACGGGGGGCCCTTGCTGTTGGGGAAGCTAGGGCTCTGCCGATGGCTTCACAGGTTAACTAAAGTAGCTGCCAGGCCCCCGCAATGGCCAACAGCTTCGGAGAGACTCATGAAGCACCCCAACATCACCTTCCTCAACTTTATGAACCTGCATGTTTTGCAAACAACTGCAGTTTCACTGCATACTGATTTTGCCTAGCACAGCTCAACTGAGACTCTGACACAAAGCGCAAGAACAGATGCTGGAGATCTGGGGCCAGCGTGCAACGTGAAATGAACTCAACTTTATAAGAGGTTTAACTTCAACGCTAAAAAGTTTGTGCTACGACCATTTCTGTTTTCCTGTCAACTTTGTAACTTGGGGATTTGGAATAATAACTACTCAGATAATGGGGACCCCTATATGTGATCCAGATTACAAGACCCCCATGGAGACACAGATGGCTCCAGTGACTGCACTGCTAAGTGACCCACACAGCAGGCACCGGCGGACCCTGCGCCTACCTTGTGGTGGTGGTTGTGGAGGTGGCCCCGCTGCTTGTCTCCGCCGTGGTTGGGGGCGGCGGTGGCGTGGTCCCGGGAGGCGGTGGGGCGGTGGTCGTCACTCCGGGGGAGTTAGACACGGTCACACCAGCAGGAAGGGTGCTGTAGTAAGTGGCCACGTCGATTCCGGGAGGGGGCGGCGCCAGGCAGTAAGTGCCATCCGGTAGCATGTAGTAGCTGTAATACATGGCTGCCACGGTCGCTGTGGAGACACATTGCCTGGGAGTGAGCATGGCCAGCGACAGACTGGTCCGTGAGTCCACAACACAGTCACAGGAGCCTGTCCCCTGGCAAGATGCAGCCTTGCTTCTGCTCACTTCCAACCATGCTGTTTTCTAGATTTTTCTGATACAAAAATGTTGTCTGTGCAATACGCAATTTAAAAGAACCAGGCAAAGCCACAACACACATCCAAAGACAGATGGAAAGTGAACAGCATGAGGATGTTCAAAGCCACCAGACGTGAATATTCTCTAGACAAATTAATATTCTCCTTAACTTCAAAATGTGCAGGTTGGGAACAGTCTCCTCTCTTGCGGCAACCAGTCACCCCTTTGCTCACACGGCTCACGAAGGCCACCTATGCTCCTAAATGCACATGTGAGGAAACGCCTCTGGCTAGCTGCCTGCGCTGACATCAGCTTTCATTCTCCAGGCACGCTGCTCCCTCCGTTCACACGTTAATCCGGAAACTACCCCCTCGGTAAGGCAGGTGCTCCTGGCAACCCCGGTGTCAACCCCCGGCCCCAGCAACACAGGCTGTGGGGGAATTTATCCAGTAAATAAAAGTTCCCATGGGCACTGAGTCTGCGTCTGGACCTTTCCATCACAGACAGTGATGTACGCCATCTTCCCCCCTATTCTGTGCACACATGCAGGTATCTGTAGGGCAGTGGCACGCTGTCTTAACAATTAAAAATCCTGTACATTTATCCTTTTTGGGGCTAAATGTTCAGAACCATGAATCGCAGAAGATTCAACGATTACTTATGAAATTTAATTTCCAGTCCTGTTGTAGATAAGCAAGTAGTTCTGACTACACACAGATTTAATTTCCTCTTTATTAGGAGATGGCAAAATTATTTTTCTAATTAAGAACTTTTATCTTCATTTTCAATTAATTCACCTTGAAACGGTAACACTGAAAAACAGTGAAAGCTTAACCATGGTTTCCAGTAATGTATGCTACGCAGAGAAACATTTCAGAAGTACGACTTAGACTCTCTTGACCTTTCCGTCATAGATTGGCAAGGCAGCATAATTCCTACGTACTGTAGGCATATTCTCCAGCTGCCAACGACTTATTTAAATTTTTTTTTTTTTTTTTTTTTTTTGTTTTTGAGACGGAGTCTCGCTCTGTAGCCCAGGCTGGAGTGCAGTGGCCGGATCTCAGCTCACTGCAGGCTCCGCCTCCCGGGTTTACGCCATTCTCCGGCCTCAGCCTCCCGAGTAGCTGGGACTACAGGCGCCCGCCATCTCGCCCGGCTATTTTTTGTATTTCTTAGTAGAGACGGGGTTTCACTGTGTTCACCAGGATGGTCTCGATCTCCTGACCTCGTGATCCGCCCATCTCGGCCTCCCAAAGTGCTGGGATTACAGGCTTGAGCCACCGCGCCCGGCCGACTTATTTAAATTAATTAGACACGATGAACTCCTAAACCGTCGTTCTCCAGCTCCATGTTATATACCAACCACCATGACACAGAAACAGCAATACTCCAAATTTTCAAAATAAGATAAGTGGGCTCAATGTACTCCACATTATCGTCTACACAGAAATATCTGAGTACCATCTCTGAGAAAAGGCCGGGGGCAAGGATGAAACCCTTGGAGGTCAATGGGAGGAGGCTGACAGCAGGGCAGGCACCGTCTCTGAGGTCCTGCAGGGGCAGGTCCTGTCTTCACTGTCTCTGTAGCCTCTGCACTGAGCACAGAGTACGTGCTGGACCGACGAACTGACCTGATAGTCCAACACAGGCTTTCCTATCAAAATCAGGAATCCAAATATAAGCACGTGCTTCTGTAAGAGACAACGTCATCCCTGGAAGAGGGGAGCTGCTGCTTCCATCCACTCCCTGCTGGAGCCATCAGGTTACTGTGTATGGGCCAGGGTGAAGCCAGCACTCCAGGGGAGACAGCGCAGCCCACTGTGTGCTTGGCTCTAGGGAGGGCTGGGCGGAACCGACCCCACTACTGACTGGCTACTGTCAGGTCTCAAGCCTCCCACCTCAGCAGGAAGGACGGAAACCCCACGTCCTGCCCTGGACAGTCAGTCTCATTCCTAAAAAGAAGCCCAAATATGTTTTAAACTGGGGCCACAAAGGAAGGGATCTGAATTCATAAAAACAAACAAAACAAAACAGTTTATAATTATTTCAACTAGTAGTACATATTACGCAACTCCAACCTGATACCTGCATTCTTTATGTAACTGTGTAAAGTGCAATCACCCTGGAACACAACAGAGATGAAGAAGTTATTTTCAAAGCTAAGCGCCATTTCTTTGAAAGAACCCGCAGACTTCAGACTATATGACCTTCCTGAGCATTCCATCTTGTTAAATAAAAACGAAGTGTTAAAAAAAAATAGCAGTGCTGGCAAAATGGCAGACTACTCAGAGACTCATCCACTACAAACATCAAAAACGTTGGCTAAAATATAATGAAAAATTTAGCCTGGGTGCAGTGGCTCACATTTATAATCCTGGCACTTTGCGAGGCTGAGGTGGGAGGATGCTTCAGGCCTGGGCAGTATTGTCAGACCCCATCTCCAAAAAATAAAATAAACTAGCTGGGTATGGTACACACCTATCGTCCCAGCTACTTGGGACGCTGTGGCAGGAGAATGGCGGGAGCCCAGGAGTTCGGGGCTGCATTGAGGTGTGATGGCACCACTGCGCTCCAGCCTGGGTGATAGAGTGAAACCCCGAGCTGAGCTCACAAAAAGAAAAAAAGGCTGTCTCTAGGTGTAAAAATGAAACAAATCCCCAAATCTGAAAACACCTCCAGGGACATCCTAGCCTGGGTCCCCAACTTGCTTCAGAGGCTCTACACAAAAACCACCCAGGCTGACCATGCTCTGGGCACACCCTTGACCCAGACACAGGAGATTCTCATGGAGGAGAGCTGTGAAGCCCAGATACGCGCAGCCTCTGTGATACGGTCTGCTACTAGCCACTGCTGCTGGGACCTCTTCCCTGTGATTCTCTCCAAGGTTTTAATCAAATTTGAAAATCGTCCTGCTTCTCAAAAGGACTCCAAGAGAAATAAAGTATGTGCTGTTCAATGAGATGAAAACACTCATCTGTCGGCAGACGGTGGAATGTGGAGCGTGGGGCGTGGCCTGTGGCACTGCCATGCTCCGAAGTGGCCCGGGAACCAGCACCGCAGGGGTGCATGAATTCCGCTACACTGCTCTTGGGCTGCCTCTCCCAGATTCCCATTTCGTAGGGTGTCAGGGATGTGAAGATCTGAGGGAGGACATCAGATCCATCCTTCCCCAGACGCTGTGGCCCTGGTGGGAGGCAGGACGGGCACAAGGCGTCTGGAACAGCCCAGGGCCAGTCTCCTGAAGGGCTTCTGCCGCTTGCCCAGCCCGCCCCTTGCCCTGGTTTCTGGTCCCCAGGTCTCTGTCCTTGGCACGGCCTCACAGGGTCTCTGCCTGCCACGAGAGGCCCCTATTCAGCTTATCTCCAGTGCCACCTCTTTTGGGAAGCCTCTGCCTCCTTGGCAGACTCAGGATGCCTTTGCTCTGGGCTCACGTGGGACCTCACGTGGGACCCTGTACACAATGCCCTAAGGCGACTCCTGCACCAGCCACCAGGACTGGGGTGCAGCTATGGCCCCAAGGACTCCACATCTCCAAATAGTGACCACAAAACCTCAGCAGCTCGCACAGCTCCTGGCATGAGCAGGCCCTCAGTAAGTGTTTAATGAGTCAGTTCATGCCAGCTGGTGGCATGGCCTGGGCTGCTTCTAAAATGCCTCAGTGCTAAAATATCCCGCAGTGACCATGAAGCTGCTTGACACATGCCCCACACAGTGGCAGCACCGCACAGCTCACAGAACCCTTTAACTGGACTGAAGCCCTTTAAACTGACTAGCAACTACAGCACACAGGGATTTTGTACACAGCCCCTTGTATGTTGTATACAGCAATTCTCATGAACACTAAACTTTAAGAATTTCTGGACTAGAACAGGGTGAGAACAGAATTAGAATCTACGAGCTGGGCTGTAGTCTACAAACTGAAGTCTGGGCTGGCAAAAGTCACATCAGCTTTACAATAACTGTGCCATCACTAGTCATAAATGGGGGCGGGCACAGCGTGCCAAGGGGCTCCTGCTGTCCTCAGGCTGCCACGACATGCAGGGAATCTCCTGGGCTTATCGTGAGGCTACTTCCCGACAACCTCACCATACACTGACAACACCGTGAAATGGAAAATGCACTGAATCCACCTGTAACCTACCAAACATCATGGCACAGCCTCCCCTGCCTTAAATGTGCTCAGGGCACCTACAGTAGCTGATGGCTGGATGAAATCATCTAACACGAAGCCTATTTTATAATAAAGTTTTTAGCATCTCAAGTAATTTACTGATGCTCTACTGAATGCAAATTGCATTTGCCCCATCATCAAGTTGAACCCTCAGTAAGCTGGGACCACATATATTTTGTTAGGTTTGTTGCTGTTCTCAGGATTTTATATTGAATTTCCCAAAAGAGGACTAGGTTTTAAAGTAAGTTAAATGCTGACGTAATGTTACTCTAATAAACACTATGAGTACTACGAAAGCCTACTCCAAATAAATCCAAGAAAGAAATTCCAACAGGTACCTACACAGTCCCTAAAGGCAAGTATAGTTGTACGACAAGAACCAAGCTGCTTAAAAGCAGGAAGCACATTTGTAAGTCCTTCTTCCCCAATACTGCCTCCTCTGAAACGTGCAGAGCTACTTAACACAGGTCAGAGAAATCTGCCTAATTATCTCCCAAGGCCCCGCTATTCAACAGGCTTCTTGCAAAAACCAGAGCCAGTTTCCTGGTATCTCCGCATGATCTTAATCTCGTGTAAATTCAACAGACAGAACAGAACTCCTGTGCTGAGAAGGTTCTTAGAGAGGAGGAGACTGGTGAGCAACCACCTTTCCGGAAGAACTAAGACAGGGAAGATGAACAATGTGTGCATTAAGAATAAAAACAGGGTCGGGCGCGGTGGCTCAAGCCTGTAATCCCAGCACTTTGGGAGGCCAAGATGGGCGGATCACGAGGTCAGGAGATCGAGACCATCCTGGCGAACACGGTGAAACCCCGTCTCTACTAAAAAATACAAAAAACTAGCCGGGCGTGGTGGCGGGCGCCTGTAGTCCCAGCTACTTGGGAGGCTGAGGCAGGAGAATGGCATGAACCTGGGAGGCGGAGGTTGCAGTGAGCTGAGATCCGGCCACTGCACTCCAGCCTGGGCGACAGAGCGAGACTCCGCCTCAAAAAAAAAAAAAAAAAAAAAAAAAAGAATGAAAATAGGCTGGCCAGGTGGCTCATGCCTGAAATCCCAGCACTTGGGGAGGCCAAGGTACAGGGATCACTTGAGGCCAGGAGTTCCAGACCAGCCTGGCCAACGTGGTGAAACCCCGTCTCTACTAAAAAACACAAAAACATTAGCTACTTGGGAGGCTATGGCAGGAGAATCACTTGAACCCGGGAGATGGAGGCTGCAGCCAGCTGAGATCAGGGACAGACTGCCTCCAAAAAAAAAAAAAAAAAAAAGAATTAAAATAGTTAAGAGTTCTATGGAGATAAGTATAGATATTCTGAAAAAACACACCTATCCGAGTAAGCCCCTGGGTGTCAGCCAGGCAAATGTCACTAGCTGAGCATATCTGAGAGGCAGCAACAAGCCAGCCCTCCTGTCTCCCGGCTCTCCAGCCATCCAGAGCCAGACATGGCCTCGCTGCTCCCACAGCCCCAGGCTCTTCCTCAGCACCGGCCATGCCTCTATCTCCTTTCCTGGATCTCTAAATCCTGTTGACAGGGACTCTTCTAAGTTCAATGGCTTTAAATTCTATTTATACCTGATGGCTGCAGAATTCACATCTCCAGCCCTGAGCTGAACTTGAACTTGTGCGTTAACCACCTACTCAATGTTCCCACTGGGACGTCTCATCCATATTTCAAGTCGAATGTGTCCAGAACAGAGCCCCTGATTTCTCCCATGCCTCTCTTCTGTAGTCCCTCAATACAGGAGGTGGCCACACCCCTCGTCCATCCAGTTCATCTGTCAGACCCCATGGCTGATGCCCCATGATTCAGCTCTGCGACCTGCCCTCCAGCTCCAGCACCTCCTGCCCTCCACGTGCACAGCTCTGCCCCGGGCTTTTCCGCCCTTGCCTCCACAGTTTCTGCCTGAATCCCTCCCACGGTGACCTCTCTCAACCAGGGTCAAGCTAAGTCCCTTGTCTGGGAAGCCCTCCTGCAAACCCACTTGCCTGCTTCTCCCACCTCATGTCCCATTGCTGTCCCATCCCCCACCCTGCACATGGTAATTGCTGGGCTCACCTGCACTTCCTCTGGTCTCTGGTCACAGGAGGCCTCCCCGACCCATGATGCCAGCACTGCTGGCCTCCCCAGAACCCTGGTCCCCTTGTCATGGCCACTTTCTCCATCGCTCTTAGTCACGTGTCCACTGTCACTGTCTGGCTCTGCCCTCCAGAACATAAGCTCCATGGCAGAAGGAGCTTTGTCCACTGTGTTCCTCGCATGGCAGAGCATGATGCAAATCGCTCAATGCCTGTACAAGTTACACAGGAGAGAATGGGAATGAACATGGTATGAGATTTTGTTGTTTTTTTTTTGAGATGGAGCCTCGCTCTGCTGCCCAGGCTGGAGTGCAGTAGTGCAATCTCAGCTCACTACAAGCTCCACCTCCTGGGTTGATGCCATTCTCCTGCCTCAACCTCCCCAGTAGCTGGGACTACAGGCGCCCACCACCATACCTGGCTAATTTTTTGTATTTTTAGTAGAGACAGGGTTTCACTGTGTTAGTCAGGATGGTCTCAATCCCCTGACCTCGTGATCTGCCAGCCTCAGCTTCCCAAAGTGCTGGGATTACAGGCGTGAGCCACAGCGTCTGGCCGGCATGAGCTTCTCCATGGCAGTAAAGGCTCCTGCAGATGGTGGCACCCAGCACCCACATTCTTAGGGAAAGTCATACCCATCCAGCAATTCTAGGTCCTTCCAAACTACCTGTCAAATGGGAGGGCAACATTAAGGCATTTTCAGATATCCAAGAATTTAAAAAACTTTGTGTTCCTATGTACCCTTCCTTGGCAAACTACTGGAGGATGTGCTCCAGCAAAATACAGAAGTAAACATACAAACAACAGTAACAGGAACGAACACAGGAAAGAAAGACAAGTCACAGAAAAGTACTGGCTACAGGCTCAGAACACCACTGTTCCAGGCGGGGGACACAGAAACCCAGCTGTCAATTTCACCAAATGCACACACTGCAAACAAACGACCCACACACCAGAGAAGCTGGCTCCACCTAGATCCAGCAGCAGCAACTGAGGCATCAAAAGTCAAGACCTGCTTAAAAGATGGCACCATTACGTGAGTCTACACTACAACAGCGCTGTAGGTCCTCAGCGAGGAAGTCAGCACAGCTCCATCTGAGAACTGCCCCTCAAGGGTGATCTGGACTTGCCTGCATTCCCTTCCGTTCTTTGTCCACACGCACACTGACTTCTCAGAGATACAGAGTGGGCTGCATTGCGAAGATGATGTGCACGCTCCCAATACTCACCTGAGATCTCTCCAATTCAGGCTAATGGTTCACCAACATACGCAGTCATCTGTAATACTAGGCATGTACATGTATTAGTGTGTCAAACAGAACATGCAATATGCAGCAAATTTCCTAGACCATAACCGACGTTCGTTTATTTCCATTTAATTTTCAAGCTGGATTCTAGGAGGAAGCCGCTGAGAGCAGATTTACCCGAGCAGTGCTGGTGAGCCAGGTAGCCGCCTGCTCTGAAGCCCACAGCCTGACCCGCTGCCAAGAGCCACTGTTCCCGGCAGGCTTATTCGACTGCTGGATCAATGTCAGAATACATTGTCATCATGGCAAGTCCACTATTTAGTGTAAAATTCTACAATACTACTTTTTTTTTTTTGACAAAAAAAAAAAAAAAAAAAAAAAAGCCTTACGAAAAGTTTTATTACCATCTGAAGATGCAGATCCCTGAAAGAGGTATTTTTAGTTCCTTCAGACTGTGGCAGACTGCTTGATTTGAGACTCTTACTCTGCTTACGGTTAGAGTGCTGCCTTATTCACAGTGAAGACCTGCACCCCAGGAGAGGTTCAAATTCTATGCATGGAAATGTCAGGCATTGACAACACAATTCAAGAATAATTGTTTTTATTACTGAATTCTGCATTCTCAAGAGTGAGGCAGTGCCTAATACACCCAGCGGACGTTAGAAACCTTCAAGGTCTTCTAGAAGTGAATGAGAGGAAACAGGGCTGAGAAACTCTCTCCTTCTGCAAGTTTCTCTTTTCCACTCAATTATCTCCACTCTCAAGACTTCTGACTTCATCTCCTGAACTCAGATAATTTTCAACAATTCCTAAAAGACCCCTTCTGGCAATAGTTTGTTTTAGGCAGGGTGGTTACCTATGAGCTCTCTATAACATAAATCTCATATCCCAAGAATAAAAATGGTAAAACAAACCAAAAACTCCTTAAGATGTAAGCCCACAGTTTTTAAGAAAATATGACTTCCTTCCCACCCTCCCATACTTAAAAGCATTTATTATTTGGCTCATCACACATTGTGTCCAAATATTTTCCAACTGAGATAAAACAGTGATATAGTTTGGCCGTGCCCCCACCCAGATCTCATCTTGATCTGTAACTAGCACAATTCCCATGTGTCGTGGGAGGAGCCTGATGGGAGGTGACAGAATTATGGGGGTGGGTCTTTCCTGCGCTGTTGTCGTGTTAATGAATGAGTCCCACAAGAGCTGACAGTTTCAAAAACAGGAGTTTCCCTGTACAGGCTCTCTTTGCCTGCTGCCATCCATGTAAGACATAACTTGTTCCTCCTTGCCTTCCGCCATGATTGTGAGGCCTCCCCAGCCATGTGGAACTGTTAAGTCCATTAAACCTCTTTTTCTCTACAGTCTCAGGTATGTCTTTATCAGCAGTGTGAAAAAGACTAATACAGTAATTTGGTACCAGAAGTGGGGGACTGCTGAAAAGATAACCCCAAAATGTGGAAGTGACTTTGAAACTGGGTAACAGGCAGAGTTTGGAACAGTTTGGAGGGCTCAGAAGAAAACAGGAAAGTTTGGAACTTCCCAGATATTTGTTGAATGGCTTTGCCCAAAATGCTGACAGTGATAGGAACAATAAGGTCCAGGCTGAGGTGGTCTTAGATAGAGATGTGGAACTTGTTGGGAACTGGGGCAAAGGTGACTTGTTATGTTTTGGCAAAGACATTGGTGGCGTTCTGCCCCTGCCCTAGAGATTTGTGGGACTTTAAACTTGAGAGAGATGATTTAGGGTATCTGGTGAAAGAAATTTCTAAGCAGCAAAGCACTCAAGAGGTGACTTGGGTGCTGTTAAAGGCATTCAGTTTTATAAGGAAACAGAGCATAAAGGTCTAGAAAATTTGTAGTCTGACAATAGAAAAGAAAATCCCATTTTCTGGGGAGAAATGCAGGCTGGCTGCAGAAATTTGCATAAGTAACCAGGAGCCAAATGTGAATCCCCAAGACAGCGCAGAAAATGTCTCTAGGACACATCAGAGGTCTTCATGGCAGCCCCTCCCATCATAGGCCTGGAGGCCTAGGAGGAAAAAATGATTTTGTGGTCCAGGCCCAGGGTCCCTGTGCTGTGTGCAGCCAAGGGACTTGGTACCCTGTGTCCCAGCTGCTCCAGCTATGACTAAAAGGGGCCAATGCATAGCTTGGACTGTGGCTTCAGAGGGTGGAAGCCCTAAGCCTTGGCAGCTTCCATGTGGTGAGCCTGCGAGTGCACAGAAGTCAAGAACTGAGGTTTGGGAACCTCTGTCTGGATTTCAAAGGATGTACGGAAATGCCTGGATGCCTAGGCAGAAGTTTGCCGCAGGGGCAGGGCCGTCATGGAGAACCTCTGCTAGGGCAGTGCGGAGGGGAAATGTGGGGTTGGAGCCCCCAAACAGAGTCCCTACGGGGGTACTGCCTAGTGCAGCTGTGAGAAGAGGGCCACCATCCTCCAGACCCCAGAATGGTAGATCCACCAACAGCTTGCACCATGTGCCTGGAAAAGCCAGTCACTCAACACCAGCCTGTGAAAGCAGCCGGGAGGGAGGCTGTACCCTGCAGAACCACAGGGGCGGAGCTGCCCAAGACCATGGGAACCCACCTCTTGCATCAGCGTGACCTGGATGTGAGACATGGAGTCAAAGGTCATTTTGGAGTTTTACGATTTGATGGCCTTGTTAGATTTTGGACTTGTACAGGGCCTGTGCAACCCCTTTGTTTTGGCCAATTTCTCCCATATGGATGGTTGTATTTACCCAATGCCTGTACCCCGATTGTATTTAAGAAACAACTAACTTGCTTTTGATTTTATAGGCTGATAGGCAGAAGGGACTTGTCTTGTTTCAGGTGAGATGTTGGACTGTGGACTTCTGAGTTAATGCTGAAATGAGTTAAGACTTTAGGGGACTGCTGGGAAGGCATGACTGATTTTGAAATGTGAGGATGTGAGACTTGGGAGGGGTCGGGGAGGGGGTAATGATATGGTTTGGCTGTGTCCCCACCCAAATCTCATCTTGAATTTTAATACCCACTATTCCCACATACTGTGGGAGGAAACTGGTGGAAGTGAGTGAATTATGTGGGCAGGTCTTTCCTGCGTTATTCTCGTCATAGTGAATGAGTTTTATGAGATCTGATAGTTTTAAAAACATGAGTTTCTCTGCGCAAACTCTTTGCCAGCCACCATCCATGTAAGACATGACTTGCCCCTCCTTGCCTTCTGTCATGATTGTGAGGCCTCCTCAGCCGTGTGGAACTGTAAGTCCATTAAACCTCGTCTTCTCAGTCTCGGGTATGTCTTTATCAGCAGTGTGAAAACAGACTAATACAAACCGTAAGGCTATCCGTATCACAACACAGAATGGTTTCCAATGATCTGTTAACGGGTTCTTATATGCCAAGACCTACTTGAGAAAATCAACACTTAACACGCAGTCCATCACAACCACACTGTATTCTGTTGCAACTTCCAGATGACCTAGTATCTTAAAAAAAAAAAAAAAGGCCGGGCGCGGTGGCTCAAGCCTGTAATCCCAGCACTTTGGGAGGCCGAGACGGGCGGATCACAAGGTCAGGAGATCGAGACCATCCTGGCTAACACGGTGAAACCCCGTCTCTACTAAAAAATACAAAAAACTAGCCGGGCGAGGTGGCGGGCGCCTGTAGTCCCAGCTACTCGGGAGGCTGAGGCAGGAGAATGGCGTGAACCCGGGAGGCGGAGCTTGCAGTGAGCTGAGACCCGGCCACTGCACTCCAGCCTGGGCGGCAGAGCTAGACTCTGTCTAAAAAAAAAAAAAAAAAAAAAAAAAGTCCCCCAACAAGAGAAGACTCGTTTTGACATCACCGAATTGGATTTGGGAAACCCGAATGAATTCTGTAGTGATGCAAGATTATTCTACTTGTCAAGTTGGGAAACCACAAAAATGAATCTGTTTTGGGCATTTAACCAGCTATTTGGAATTTTAGCCCACTGTGCTTAAAAGTCACCTCTTTTTGGCAAATAAAACTTTCCTGTAGAAAAAAAAAAGGCCTGTCTCTAAACATTACTTACCATTTTCATCAGTGACCCTCAAAGTAAAAAGTTTTCAATTTTTAATGCTGTATTGAGGTTTTGAAGACTTCTTACATAAAAATAGCTGTGGGTACAGAGAGCAAGTGGCTGAAGTGGGACCTGGGCCCCACCACAGAGAGAAGCAGGCAGAAATGCCATTGACCTGCAGTGGGGATCTTGCCAGTGAGGAGAAGAGGGCTTGTGGACTGGGGGGCCCTGCCTGACAGACAAGCTGTGATACTCAAGAACGCCTCTCTCTGTGGGTCCCTCACTGGGGGAAGGAAATCCACTAGGACATTTTTAGAATCTCACAAAAGACAGCAGAGGACAGGTCTTCCCAAGAAGGCTGCTGGTAGGGAAGACAAAGGAGCTAAGAGAAGGTGAGAGAGCATCAAGGAGAATCCACCCATACCAAGAACACACAGGCTCGCACACCAGGGAAGGAAGAGCGCCAGATGGCATGAGACCCCGCACACACCCCCAGGAAAAGCAGCAGAGGGAAACAGCATGGCATGTGAATGGCAACTCAGGCTGAAGAAGCGTTAACCCGAGGAACCTCTGAGCTCTCTGAGCCACAGATGAATCTGGGAAGACAGCAGTTCAACAAAACACAAAAATAAGGTAACACAACCACATGCAATAGAGGGGGAGGCTGTGAGGCAGGGTCCAGCAGGCGCTCTCCCTGTTCTTGTACAGCCATCAGCAGAACGGTGTTTACTGGCTTTTTTCTCTTTTGAGACAGGGTCTTGCTCTGTCACCCAGGCTGGAGCACAGTGGCGCAACCATTGCTCCCTGCAGCCTGGAACTCCTCGATGTCCTCTCCACTGCCAACCCCCACACCTCACTTTCCCCAGCAGCCGGGACCACAGGTGTGTGCCATTATGGTCACCTAATTTTCTTAATTTTTTTGTAGAGACAGTCTCACTATGTTGCCCAGCCTGGTCTTGACCTCTTGAGCTCAAGAGATCCACTCACCTTGGCCTCCCTAAGTGCTGGGACTATAGGTGTGAGTCACCATGGCTGGCCTGGTTTTTACATATTTAAATGGTTGAAAAAAATACAAACAAACGAAAGAATAATATTTTATGACGTCAAAATTACATGAAATTAAAACCCTAGGCCGGGCACGGTAGCTCACGCCTGTAATCCCAGCACTCTGAGGGGCCGAAGCGGGTGGGTCATGAAGTCAGGAGTTACCAGCCTGGCCAAGACGGTGAAACCCCGTCTCTACTAAAAATACAAAAATTAGCCGGGCGTGGTGGTGCACACCTGTAATCCCAGCTACTTGAGAGGCTGAGGCAGAGAACTGCTTGAACTTGGGAGGCGGAGGTTGCAGTGAGCTGAGATCGTGCCACTGCACTTCAGCTTGGGCGACAGAGTGAGACCCCATCTCAAAAAAAAAAAAAAAAAAGAAATGAAAACCCTCGTATCCATCAATTAAGCTTTAGTGAAGCCCTGCCACACACACGGGTCTACGACCATCTGCAGCTGCCTCCACACCCCAGGGACAAAGCAGGGGCTGCACACAGGCTGGGCAGCTGCAGGGCTGAAGACATGCACCTTTATATAGAAAGGCTGTGGAGCTTTGCTGTAAAGCTTAGAAAACCAGCCGAGCATCCAAACAATACCATTGCAGAACCAATGGAATTTAAACTACAAGGAATAAATAGACATGGCTGAAAAAAGTCGCTGAAAGACAGACACAGTCCTGCTGAGTGCCAAAGAGAAACACAGAAGAAAGGTGACCCGAACCAAGAGACTGCGTCCTTCAAGCAGAAGCACCAATGCATGGGACAGGAAAGGTGCTCGAGGCACAACAAAAGAGCTTCCCGGAAATGAGAACTGAATCTTTGACTGAAAGGTGTACAATATAGTCCCTGAAAAATGGGAAATCAAGTTAATAAAATTTAAGGGCAAAGCAAGACTTCCTCAGATGTTGGGTCAGAAAGAGCATCCGCCTCCCAGGGCAGGGTAGGGAAGACAGGGCTGGCCTCGCCCTTTCCATAGCAACGTTTAGTTCCACTTCTGAATCCCAGGCAAGCGACTCGGTGCATCATTCCCTGCAAATTGCTATTTATGTTACAAGGCAGCCGAGAAAGATGTTCAAGCATGAAAAAACTCAGAGAGCAGCACAGGAGCAATGAATGCAAACCAACCAATGAATAAACCCAAATAAGCAGTCATGACCCACCCAGCTGCCCTGGGCCACCCTGCCGAGCCGTGGAAAACAGTACCAGATGCCAGTTCCCAGAGACCTGAGAGGCCCACAGCATTACTTAAAGAGTTTTATACCCAGACAAGCTGTCCTGCTCACATAAAGGTCAAACGCAGGCATTTTTCAAGAGGCAGAAATTCATCAACTACAGCCCTTGTAAAAATGTGCTTGTTTATGAAATTCAAATGACCAAGAAAAGATGAATTGAATAAATAACTCAAAAGGAGAAGCTGTGGGGAAAAAACAAATCCAGTCAACCATAAAAATAAAATTAAGCAACTGGGGGCCAGGCACGGTGGCTCATGCCTGTAATCCCAGCACTTTGGGAGGCCAAGGCGGGCAGATCACGAGGTCAGGAGATCAAGATCATCCTGGCTAGCACAGTGAAACCCTGTCTCTAATAAAAATACAAGAAATTAGCTGGGCATGGTGCTGGGAGCCTGTAGTCCCAGCTGCTTGAGAGGCTGAGGCAGAAGAATGGCGTGAACCCAGGAGGCGGAGCTTGCAGTGAGCCGAGATCGTGCCACTGCACTCCAGCCTGGGCGAGAGAGCAAGACCCTGTCTCAAAAAAAAAAAAAAAAAAAAGCAACTGGGAAATAACACAATGTAAATACTATTTATAAACTCTCATAATTTAAAAATATTTCTATAAAGGAATCAAAGTCAAAGGCATATATATAGTATATTAACTGTTCTACTCACTCTTCAATATATTTCTGTATCAGCATATTCAAATCAATCTTACATTTTAAATGGTTACACAACTAAGCAGCTCTCATATCCCCGTGGTGACAATGCAGCAATGCATACGGCACAATGTTTCAGAAGGCAACTGCTCGGTCACTGGTAATACTTTGAACAAACGCATATACTCTTTGAACTAGCTGTTTATTTTCTAAGATTTTTATCTTGCATATAGGATTATACCGTGTTAGTGCTTAAAAGCAATAAGTAATTGGCAGGCCACAGCAGCTCATGCCTGTAATCCCAGCACTTTGGGAGGCCAAGGTGGGTGGATCACTTAAGCCCAGGAGTTTAAGATCAGCCTGGGCAACATGGCAAGACCCTCCAGAAAATTCATCTAAAAAATCAGCCAGGTGTGGTGGCACATGCCTGTGGTCCCAGCTGCTCAGGAGGCTGAGGTGGGAGGATAGCTTGAGCCTGGGAGATTGAGGTTGCAGTGAGCCAAGATCCCGCTACTGCACTCCAGCCTAGGCGATAGAATGAGACTCTGTCTCAAAACAAAACAAAACAAAAAAAACACAAAGAGTGTTCATTACAGTATTGGAAAAGCAGAAATAATTGGAAATCATAAATAATCAAATTATCCATTAATGGAGGGCTGTTTCATAATAAATCTATACGACAGGATACTAAGCAGCTGCTACAGCGAGGAGAGAGAAATCTACATGCACTGTTACACAAAGATGTTCGATAGATATTAAATGCAAAGAAAAAGTTGAAAAATTCTAACAAAAATCAGGAAAAATACACAGCTTTATAAAACATCTACAATGACAACCTCTCAATGGTCTCCTGACCTTTTTTCAGAACTGAATTCTTTAGGCATAAAGGAAACTTTCATCCGAAGTTCCACAGTTACTTCACTTTTAGATTGCAGGCTCTTCTGTTTAAGTAAAATTAAGTTTATTTTCACTTTAACGTAAGTATTTCTAGAGACACAGCCAACATTTTAATTGATATTCGTGCATAAAGATGATCTTTGTGTTCCACAGATAACAAGCTTCTTTCTTTCCTTTTTATTTAGCACGATTACCTCAGTCTTTTCCACTTTGCTAATGATGTTCACGAATGGCTATTTCTGGATGGTGGAATCTTGGGTAATATTTTTGCTTTCTTTCTTCTTCTCTTGACATACAATAAAACCATTTTTAAAAACGGGTTTGGAAAGTAAGAACTTCAAGGTCATGATTTGCAGGAAAAATATACCATAAACAGCAAAGACACATTTAAAAAACCGGGACCAAGCTAGAAAATATCTATAGTAGCCACATGCAATGGTTTAATTTCACTGCAGATATTTATAAAATAAATATTAAGAAAAACTGAGTTGGCATTTTATTTAAAAAACCATAGGCTATCACAGTGGGCAGTATTTCACTATTACTGCTGCCTGCATAATTAATTTTATTATTTATACTCTTCTGTAAGGATTTATAGGTAAATAGCAGGAGACAACTAAGTAATGAAAAATAAAGAGCATGAAAAGTGGTTCATTGTCAGGCTAATTAACACATGAAATAAATTGTTAGTTTTACACATCCATATTTAATGAGCTTCTAGAAAAATCATTTTATATACATATATATATGTAAAATTCTGGTGGACTTTAAGGAAAAAAATAGATCCTTTCTTCCCAGGCTGCCAAAATGTAGGAAAATCTCTATCGGTAGGAAGTAAATAAGAAAGAATAACTGAGTATATCCTAAGGTAATTATTAAATACCAGGCCACATGAAAGCCAGAAAAGCTTAGTGACCCAACAGCCCCCGCGAGACACAGCAGTACTGGGCATGCCAGTCTTCACGGGGAAAAGGATGTTACAGGGACCGCTTTCGCCTGAACAAAATACACTGAGCAGATGAAACACCTCAAAATTATAAAAGCACGTATTATTAAAATACAGAATTGTAAGGAATTAATTCAGGATACTAGTTTAGTCTCAAAATGAGCACCACGTCAATCTGCATGTTTTGAGGCAACGAGTCACGCTGAAAAAATTCAAGCAGCACGAACGGGCAGGTGAGACTGCGACCTCATCCTTCCAGTTCCCCTCTCTGTGCTGGCCACCGGTCCTTCTTACCTGTCCTTTTAGGTGCTGATACAGAAGCACGTACAGACACTTCCCTCCCCTTCTGACGTGAACAGACTGCCTTGTGCTGCCCTCCCCTTGAGTCACCTCGTCTTCATCCTCAGGAAGAGGCATTCCGGCAGGCAGCCCTGCAATACTCGGGTCCTGGCTCACCCCCAGAGCCCTGCAGCCCGCCTCGAGAGCGCACCAGAGGGACTCCATTAGTCCTCCACTGAGGACGTGGGTCGCCTCAGGCTTTTGCTACTACTAAAATCGTACTATGATGAATATCTAGTGGCTATGTTCGCTATGTTGAACAAAGCCATGTTCACCCATACATTAGTAAATGAGAGTAGACATCCTGGGTTGGAGGCATGTGTGTTTTAGACTGATTGCCCGCTGGCCCTCCACATGTACCACATCGCTGGCACAAATCTACACCCCCACCAAGAATAAACGTCTGTCACCTTTTCTCTCTCTGCTTAAGTGACAGCTGAAAAATGGCACGTCATTGTAGGTTTCCTCTGCATTTATTTAATCTCTATTATTAAGGTACCCAAACTCGCATATACAAAATAACATTCTAACAGCCTAGAAATCTTCGTCTTCTCCTAAGTCTTAGACCTGCAGAGTGTTCTGTGTGCCTGTGAGTGCGCTCCTTTCTACCGTAATACGAAGCGTCTCATCCTAACACATTCGCTGCAGCTGAGCTGAACCAAAGCGCTGGAGTGGTGGTCACTACGGATTTCAGGCTCTGCAGTCGACAGACACAATGTCTGTGAGAGGCAGTGAGGGTGAGCCTGTAAAACCGTACGGGCATTTTTACCTCTGTGATTTATTCACACTGCAGATCATGCTTCTACTGGACTATCAGAATTTTTTCCTATTGGATTGTAAAAGCTGTTTAGACATACAGGCTTTTTTTTCCCCCCTCAAATTTTTTTTAATTAGTTGAACATAACTGCTGACTGAAAATAGATGATTCTTCATTCTGCTGAAGCATCCTTACTTTCCTAAGAATTTCCACAACTGGCATTTACATCTGGAAGTGACTCTGATATGGGTAAAAGTGAGGCTTTAATGTGATGTTTTCCAAATAGCTCTTCATGTCTTAGAACATCCGTTCCTGTTAGCTTGGTGTTTCCTTTTCTCCGTCCCTATTTTTATTTGGATCTGTTTCTGGGGACTCATTCATCCCTTCCCACTGCAGGGCCTGTGGATTTCTGTGCTGGTGCCGCCTTGTGTGAGACACACGCAGAAGCTTCCTGGCTAGAATGACAGCTCCATCTTGCTGGGTTGGCCGGTGCCATGACAAACACCAGGGTAGAAGGGGCGTCTCTTCAGAAGCCTGGGCCTTTTTGCTTTTAACATTAGAGTCTTTCTCTTATTTTTTCCAGTTAAACTTACTGTAATTACGTGTTTGATGAAAATGTATGCAAACGTAAAACTTGAGAGATGAGAATGATCATTTCTGTGAAAATGAAGCTGAATACTTTGAGAAGATGGACAAAAAGTCACCTGCTTTAAGAAGCCATAGTGCAACTTGAGGAGGGAGAAGTAACCATCAAGTCCTTGAACTACTGTAAGTCCAGCATCACTTTACAGAAATCCAGACTGGAGGTCAGGGCTCTGCTGGCTGGGTGCAGCTCACATGAGGACCACAGTACGCCAAGACCAAGGGAACAGCAATAGATGAGCTGAGGCCCAGCAGATGTTCACGGTTTGGGTCCACACACAGCATGTGCAGACCTGTTTTAACCGCCTATTTTGCTTAAAGCGCCAACTACAAGGCTCGAGAGACCTTCGGTGGCAGCATAACACTTTATGATCACGTGGACCCTCCATCATTTGTTTCTCAAACTCTCCCTGGGGCTCACAGGAGCAATGGGAAACCTCCCAAACGTTCCAGAATTAACTGGTGTCCCATTCAGAATACGATAGAGTGCTTCTGCTATTTAAATTAATACCCTAATGGTACAAATGAGAAAACTGAGGCCCAGAGAAGCAAAGCAAAGGGCTCAGCGTCATCCAGCCGCAGCAAAGCCCAACTGCAAAGGCCGTCCTGGGAAAGCGCGCAGATCTTCCGTGGCGGGCGCGCAGGAATGATGCACAGCCCATGGCTACGACGGCTCTCTTCGCTAGGGGAGTTTGTGGGGACTTGATTTTTCAGCTTTTTTGTCATTTCCAAGTTTCCCTTGTCCCCCAAACCCAAATACTTGTCACTGCTTCCAGCCAGCAAAGCCTCTCGCCAGCTCTCTGGGGAGTCCGAGTGCCTGTGGCCACGCGGCTCCACTGCTGCCTCCCGCTTTTGTGACTGTGTGGCAACAGCTCGCTGCTAAGGTTATGGTATGAGCGTCACCTTCACGGACAGCTGCTTCCGGCCTGACCTGTCTGTCTCTCAGAGCAGGCCCCCCGCATTGCCCCACCCCGCCCCCATGCGCCATGCCAGCTGAGGTGGTATCTGCGGCTGCGGCAGCAGCTTCGTCATGTTTGAATGCCTGCTCCTCAGCATACACGTGTGTGTACACGTGCGCACGGAGAGCGAGCTGGTTCATCTCACGTGTCAGTTGGATCCAAGGTACCTGTGCAGGTGATTTCTCCCAGGAAGCACCAGGCACTTTTGGAACTTCTGCTCTTCACTTTTCTGAAGTTACTTGGTGAATGTTCCTGGGATCCCCGTGGCCCCTTGGATCGAGGTGTAGGGAGCACACTGGCCAGTAAGACAGTCCCAGCCTTTGCCTCACGGACCTCCAGGTCCACAGGGCATTCACACATGCACAAGCACACACGACTGTGTAACTCAAAACCGTAACAGGCTCTACAACAGAAGTGTGGTAACACAACAATGGGGTCCCAGCTTATAAGCGGGGAGTGCGGGGCAGGGTGGCTGCCTCTCTGACCTCCTAGTCACTCTCTGTTTGATCATAAGTCCTCTTCTCATTTCCCCTGCACATTCATTTTAAAGTCCTCTTGGGTTAGATCATGGCTAGCCAAGACACTCATTCTTGTCTTCGTAAGAACCGAAAGTCTGTAACTGTGCTATTTCAAGTTGTGGGGAAAAACAGGAATCCAGTGTGTGGGCCCTGTCCTATGTACGAGCCACACCCAGCCCAACATCAGCCTTCAAGTCCTCGAGGGCAGCAGCAGCCAGCGATGAACACGCTCTCTGTGCCAGGGGCCACCTGGCGTCCACCGTGGCAGAGGCTCTGAGCTTCCCCAGCCTCTGCTGCAGGTGTCACTGTCACCTGAGCTGTCGGGTCTCAGTGCCACATGGTGGGCACTCACCTAGGACAGGAGCAAAGTTCCCGAATGGTGGTGGCAAAGCCACGCACAGGGCGCTGAGCTGCTCCCATGTGTGTGTTTAGGGTCTTATTTGTATCTAGGAGGTAAGTCATCTGGAGACCATGCCCTGGAGGACGAAGCTGCAAGGGGAGTGGAGGGGCAGGTGCCAGGATCGAGGCCTGGGAGGGCTACTGCACTGTGGCAGGAAGACAAGCCCGAACACACATTCTGCACACCTCAGGGCCCACTCCTGCCTGTCCCCCTACCTCACCAAGCCTGTGACCCCAGGGCGGGGTCCTCTGTGCCCGTCATGAGGAGACTGTATGGACTGCTGTTTCCTTCTGGGCTGTCACAGACGCTGTGACAGGCCTCTTCCTCTCTCCAAGAATATGGCTGCAGTCTGTGAGCCCCCGAGAAACACAGTGAAGAAATCCCCCGAGAACACGGAGCTGCGCCCACCTCCAGCCTCGGCTCCACTGCTCAGAGGCGAGGAGAAAGCCCTGCTCCTGTGACCCTTTGAGCACTGGGGCAGTGCAGGAGGGGTCGCTGCCTGGATCTCAGGATGCATGCTGTGCTTTATGATCGTGAAATTTCCTCCCACAAACGACAAACTGCCGCTCCCTGCAAAGCTGGACTGAAAATCCTAAGACCCTCAATGTGAAAGGCACCTTATAGGCCTGCCAGTCCACCCCTGGCTCCACAGGTCAGGAATGGGAGGAGGAGATGGCAGAGACGCACACAAGAAAGTTCTCGCAGGGCAGGGTGAGGAGCTCCTGACAATATGCACCTTCCCAGTAAGTCCCAGGGAGACCGCGCCATCCCCAGCCCGCTCTCACAGAGCTGATGTTGCAAGTCTCCGGCCCAAACGTCCTTTGTCTTTTCTTTGGTGTCCACAGCTGGCAGTGGTTTGAAACGTGGGTCACAGAGCTCTGCTTTCATCATGGGGCAGGAGTCTCTGCAGGCTTTAAACCACGCCTCCTCCCTCACACACAATTCCTCTGTCCTCGGGAAAAGTAACTGGGTGCTGTGGAAGCTGACGTGCTTGACGGACACTAGCCCCACCCCTTTCCAGACTCCACGGGGCCCCAGGTTTGCCCCAGCTGTGAGTCTCCCAAAATGTTATCAGTAATGTTAGTAATTTTCCAGATAGCTTTCTCTCCAGTATCCTACTATTTCCCCAAGTGCAAAGCCCACAGTTTAAGTCCTCTTCTGAAAATTACTTTAATGCCTCTGACGGTTGTGCCTTCTCTGTAGAAAGCTTGCTGTTTAAGAAACAAACCCATGCATGCCCAGAGCATGGAAAATCACACATTAGAAATACAGGAATAACAGGCTGTACACGAAACCCCGTGGGACAGCACTTCTGTGAACGCACTGGGTACATCAGGGGGAGACGAGGAGCAAGCTGAGAGCAGCCAAGGGCAGCACAACCCGCAGACCTGCTTGTCAAGCTCTCCTGAGCAGGGCTGGGTGGGCCCAAGACAGAAAGGGGCCCCTCAAACCTTCCTCTGTGCTGGCTGAAGCAGGAATTTCAAAACAGCCCACCAACTTCATACACTGCATTCACAAAGGCCAACTTCATACACTGCATTCACAAAGGCCAACTTCACACACTGCATTCACAAAGGCCAACTTCACACACTGCATTCACAAAGGCTCGCCAGACACAGCCCGTGAGTAAGGTCTTTCCTTCAAGCAGCTCAGAGGCCTGAGAAGGAACTTCGGGAGATCTGTACAGGCCTGGGCTTGCCACAAACTCAGGTCAAGGCACAGGCTGCTCTTGTCCTCACTGTCACGGCGTTTCAAACACTACAGTTATTCTATGAACTTTGTATTTTACTTTGTTTCTTAAGTATAATAGCCACATGGCTGGGCGCAGTGGCTCAGCTTGTAATCCCAGCATTTTGGGAGGCTGAGGTGGGCGGATCACCTAAGGTCAGGAGTTTGAGACCAGCCTGGCCAACATGGTGAAACCCTGTCTCTACTAAAAATACAAAAATTAGCAGGGCGTAGTCACAAGTGCCTGTGATCCCAGCTACTTGGGAGGCTGAGGCAGGAGACTTGCTTGAACCCAGGAGGTGGAGGTTGCAGCGAGCCAAGATTGCACCACCGCACTCCAGCCTGGGTGACAGAGTGAGACTCCCATCTCAAAAAAAAAAAAAAAAAAAAAAAAAAAAAGTAAAATAGCAATGCACACCCCAAAACATTAGGAAAATGAAAAAAGTATGCAGAGAAAAAAAATCAACCAAATGCCAATCTGAGAGGTAGCTCTGAGCCTCATAGTATTTTTTGCACAGCTCTCTTCAGTTTATTATTTTAAGCATAGTTGAGATCCCACGGCATTAATACTTTTGGAAACTAACTACACATAATGAATGTAAAAATATTATCTTGAACTTTAGCACAACGGAACTCAACCCAAAAACTATGACCAGTGTTCCCTCTACTTGAACTGCATTTGTAAATAAATGCTGTTACCAATGACTGATTACAAACCAATAACCACAGAGTAGTCAGTCCATGAATTACAGGTAGTTCCCTAATTATGACAAACCTGGGTAAAGCAATGACTGCTGTCTCCACCTGCAACTGCCAACAACCCGCCACACAGGACCCCAAATTCCGCAACAACTTCACTGAAAACCCAGGAAGGTGAAGACGAGGTCATGAGGGACTTTCACCCACGAAACTTCAACAGCACACAGAAGCACAAGGCAGGCAGAACAAGATACTCAAAGGGTAGCACAGGAAGACGGCGGGCAGGGAGGCGTGTGTGAGTAAGGCACCCTGGAACCTCTGTAGATTCTGCAGCAGCCGCACAGCCCAGGCTTGCATGGTGCTGGAGGACCCTACTACTGCCACGCCACAGCCACTCATCCCATAAGGCTGAGTGCCTGAGTACAGGTTTATACTGATTTCTGCTGGGTTTTACAGTGATTTAGAGCCAAAGTTCTAGCTCTTGGCTCTTCTTGGAAACTGGATGAGGACACCTCCCCCACCTTCTGAGCCTCCAGATCCAAGATGGGTGGGACTGTGGTGGTGGCCCTGAGTGCTCATCGAGGAGGCTCTAGGCACTGTGCTAAGGGCTCTGACCCATATGGCTGATGCAGGAGCGTGTGTCTAAAACCCACAGACTCTAACATCAGACACACATGCTTTCCCCAGCCTCCAGGCACCCAGCCACCTTACTCTCACATGTGTGTGTCCACTACTCTCGCTGTGTTGAGAGGAGATAATGTTTCAAAACAACTCTACTGTACTGAGGGGAGGAGAGGGCGCCCCCTACTGGAGCACCTGCAGCTGGGAGGATGGGGTGGGGTGCCGTCAGTGCCCAGGGTGGTGGTAGTCAGGGGCCTGAACAGAGTAAGTTTGGGGTTCCTGCAGAGGCTGTCATGGCTCATCAGTGGTCTTGTGAGCCAACAGCAGGTGGGGAGAAACCAAGGTGTGTGGGCTCTGGTCGCCCTGCGGTGAACCCTTGGGAATGTGCCCAGCCTTCTGACCCAGACAGCTCACAATGCCGCCCCAGCATGCCTCGGTTCAGATCACGTTCCCACTAGACCAGGGGATGCTGTGTGTCACAGAACGGCCACTATCAGCCAGCTCCACCATCCTGCCTGGCCCTGAGGGGTCTGCACATAGCTGTTCTTCTACTAGAGATTAACACGGCAAATAATCAAGGTCAGCCTGCCCTGAATTTGTAGTCCTCTCCTCTGCAACAGCTTCAGGGATCTAGTGGACGTGCACGGACAATGCATGTGGCTCAAGCAAACTCAACGACAGGCTTGGAAAAAGGAAAGGAGGAAGCAGAGGGATAGTCCCTCAGTGGGCAGGCATCCCGGGCAGAGCACAGCGCCCCATGATGCCAGGGCAGGAGCTTCACAGGCTGCCGAGTGGGGCTCAGGACTTAAAGGTGTGCGGCCGTCTATCCAAAAATCCATGCAGTGAAGCAGTGAGGACTGGGCGTTAGGAGAGATCTACAGAGCACCTCAGCTAGCTGGCTGCCTACACCATTCAACACGCACCTCTGTAGCAGTAGAGCTGATCTTTGATTTGAATATTCAATAAAATTTGATATGACTTGATTTAATCATTTAAAGACAATCTCAGCTTTAAAAGTTTTTTGGGGGGACACATGCAGAGAGTTCACTCAAATAACTAATTTTTTAAAGTCTAAAAACGTTTAGTATATGCCAGTGCTAAAAGGGAAGAGCGAAGAACACAGCTGTGATGTTTACAAAAGATTGTATCAAATAAAGAGGAGCTCATGTTTTAACAATTCATCTCTGGCTGAACTGAAGAATATAAGCTTTACAAATGGAGTCAGGGCACCAGATGTGCCTGGGAAGCAGATTCAGCAGGTGGTTCCTCGGCTCTGCTAAAGCTTCCTCATTCCATATTTAACCTCTGAATAAAACAATTACAAAAAGACCTGACGCTGGAACCAAGGCCAAACACTTTCAAATGATCTCCTGCATGGACCTTCAAGACTTACCTTCGATTAATACCATAAAATAATTGCAATCAGCAAGAAAAAGAAATGTAATTCCTTTACATATGCATATAATATGCTGCCTTACACTGTAAGGCTTTTTTTTGGAGACAGGGTACTGCTCTATCGCCCAGGCTGGAGTGCGGCAGTGCAATCACAGCTCCCTGCAGCCTTGACCTCCTGGGGCCAAGCCATCCTCTCACGTCAGCCTCCCAAGCAGATCAGACCACCATGCCCAGCTACTTTTTTATTTGTTGTTGAGATGGGGTTTTAGTATGTTGTCCAGGCTGGTCTCAAACTCCTGTGCTTAAGTGATCCTCCCACCTCAGCCTCCCAAAGTGTTGGGATTATAGGCACCAGCCACCATGTCTGGCCTGCCGTGAGCCTTTTTAAAGAAGCAACTGTGTTAGACAACACTATGTGTCTCCCATTCTCCCTGTTCTTAACAGCATTTGACTTTGTTTAGGGCAGCAATATGTTTAACGGAGGCCCCACTGCCCAGCCTCTGCTGCAGGTGGGGAGACCACGTGACACCACGCTAGCCACTGAGAGGTAAGGGAAGCCACTAGGTATGGTTTGGGGGGAGATATTTAAAGAAGGGCAGAGCCAGGGCCAGGAGCAGCGACTTGCGCCTGTAATCCTAGCACTTTTGGAGGCCAAGGCAGGAGAATTGCTTAAGCCCAGGAGCTCGAGACCAGCCTGGGCAACACAGTGAGATCCCATCCCTATCAAAAAATCAAAATCAGCCCAGAGTTTTAGTGCCTGTAGTCCCACCTAATAGGGAGAGTGAGGTGGGAAGATCGTTTGAGTCTGGGAGGTAAGGATGCAGTGAACCATGCTTGCATCCCTGTACTCCAGCCCGGGCAACAGAGTGAAACCCTGTCTCAAGAAAAAAAAAGAAAGAAGAGGCAGCCAACTACCTTTGCCAGTCCTTCCTGGAATGCAGAGCTAATGCTGGAACAGGGCAGCATCTTGCTGACACGGGGCCAAGCAAAGCCTCATGGCACTCTCCCTCAGGGCCCACGCTGGCTCTGGGCTGCCTGCTTCCAAACTTGCTACACTGAGGACAGAACACCTGGGGTTTAGAGCCCTGCAGCTGGCTCTGTCACGGGTCAGGATACACACAGTGAGTACTCACAGTCTGCCGTGTACTCCACCTGGGAGGGCTGCACAGGCACACCGTCTGCGTTGTGTGGGGTGGGAGTGGAGCTGTCAGCCTGCGCCTTACGAACAAGCGCTGCAAGGGGATGATCTGGGTCCACCACCTTCAAGGGCTGAAAACAGAGAAGACACAGCCTTAGCATTCAGTATTCTGAACCACACGGAACTCTTCTGCTACAAAACGCTCACCTCTAGGACACAGTGTACATGCCTCAGAAAAAACACACACACGCATGCACCCATGTAGGTACTAACTAGTTGTGGCCAAATGCCCCAGCTGGCTGTCTCAGAGGAACTGAGTAAACACAGGGTTTCAATTTCCAAAATAACTATCAAGAAAAGGACAGATGAACAACTAAGTCCAGTTTGACACCAATTAAACCCCATGCAAAACTTCAAACTGTTTTTCCTTATAGGAGTTTCTGATTTTTAATCACCAACAGCTTTTCCAGTCCAATCAATCAGCAATCATTCCCACAAAAGGTCACCCACACTGCACAACTGCTGAAACGAGATGCTTAACTGCTGAAAACTAGACACTTAAATCTAGTAGACTCCTGTTTTTTCTGTCGCAAATGGCAGAGTGGTGTGAATTAACCACAAGATACTGCTGAGTGGTTTCTTCACACAGATGAGAGGAGAATTAGAAGTGGAAACATTTATTTAAAAACAATCTCTGATGGTAACAGAGGACTTGAACATGCATACATTCTAATCACCTACAAAATCTAATCCTATGATGAAATCACAACTAAACAATTTTCTTTTTTTCTTTTTGAGACACAGTCTCACTCCGTCTCCCAGATTTGAGTGCAGTAGTGTGATCTTGGCTCATTGCAACCTCCACCTCCCAGGTTCAAGCAATTCTCATGCCTCAGCCTCCTGAGTAGCTGGAATTACAAGTGCACCCACCATGCCTGGCTAATTTTCGTATTTTTAGTAGCGATGGGGTTTCGCCATGCTGGCCAGGCTGGTCTTGAACTCCTGACCTCAGGTCATCCACCCGCCTCAGCCTCCCAAAGTGCTGGGATTACATGTGTGAGCCACCGCACCCGGACAACAGAACAATTTCCAAGTCTTAACCAACACTCTACTTATTCTAAGTATTTCAGAGAGTAAAACTGTAATGAAATGATAAAATTATCATGAGCAAATGCTCATGAATTTTATAAGATAGATAGGTAAGAAACCAAAGAAGCAAATGCTTTGTCACCCAGCTAAAAACAAAAATGCAAATACACCTCAATGATGATAAAATAAGATACAACTGTAACACACAAGAATGACATGCTTCAAATTTTCCAAAATTACGTTAGCAGTTTTGTGGTGGCATAAAAAATATAGTTCAACAATGAGATAAAAACCTTCATCAGCTCTTCAAGGCGGTTACACTTCTTGGAGGCAAAGAGAGAGGGATGCAAGTAATTCCCATCTTCTTCATCATCATCATCTTCATTGTCAGAGCTGACTCCTGATTCTGAAATCAAAATCACATTTCAAAATTTTGGTGTTTGGTGAGAAAAAAAGTACAAAAATTATGCAAAAACTTAGAAGCAGCCAAAGGTAGAGCTTCTTGGTTATCTGTCCAAAAAACACTATTAGTAATTTTTCCCTAGAGTCACCCAAGTTGCTCAGACGAAGGCCAGCTAGAAAGGACTGCAACCTTTGGCCATTTGGTGACTCCTGCCAACACTGAACACCAGCTGGTCTGGGGCTCTGTATGCTTTTTTCTTTCTTTTTTTTCTTTTTAAAAAAAGGGCAAAAATTGTACTAATTTATGAAAAGTAAAATAACAAACAGAAATAAACAACTACAACAAACCTGAAGATGAGATCTGCATTAAGATTTACACAACTGATTTGAAACTTATTTTAGCTGAAGAGAACAAAATTCAGTGGAAGGGCCAGGCACAGTGGCTCACGCCTGTAATCCCAGCACTTTGGGAGGCTGAGGCGGACAGATCACCTGAGGTCAGGAGTTCGAGACCAGCCTGGCCAACATGGTGAAACCCTGTCTCCACTAAAAATACAAAAATTAGCCGGCCGTGGTGGCACGTGCCCACGATCCCAGCTACTCGGGAGGCTGAGGCATGAGAATTGCTTGAACCCAGGAGGCAGAGGTTGTAGTGAGCAAAGATCGCGCTCATGCCACTGCACTCCAACCTGGGCAAGAGTGAGACTCTGTCTCTAATTAAAAAAAAAAAAAATTCAATGGAAGATATGTGTGTGTGTGTATATATATACACACATAGATGAACAGACTTGTCAAAATACCATCTTTATTCAAAATACAGCTAACTGGCTTTTGCAGTAAGAACTCTAAAAGAGAGACACTGTTATAAAAATAATAGCTTAAAATAGATAATCCAAGTAAAATTTTCACTTTTGTGGCCATGTATAGAGCTATACAGCCCTGAACACTATGGTACATGAATAATCCAAGAGCGGGTATAACTGTTTTCTCTCTGAAACGTTAAGTGGGTAAAAGGAGGGCAAAAATTTCCCACCCAGATGATTATGTTCTGATAGCATCAATATTTAATTATATTTCATTTATCTATAAAATATTAACCAAGGATTTAATAAAGGTGCACCAGCAGGGGTAATGATCACGCCTTAGCTGCAGGATTTCAGACACATTCTAGAAATTCAAGTCTGGCTTTCAACCATGCATCTGTAAGAATGTACGTCTTCAAACTCTTCCCAGAACCACCCCCGGCCTGCCACCCCCACAACACAGGCCCAAAGTCTGGATGGAACAGATGCAGTGGGACCTACTTTTTTTCTCGTCACTTTTGTTTTCCGCCAGGACGGTGTAGCGTCCCTCTTTCATGGCTTTCTGGATGAACTTATAGTAGGGGTTGAGGTAGTGGTCGAAGCGCAGGAAGTCGAACTGGGAGTTCCGGGCCTGCTTGGCCTTCAGCATGATCTCAAACTGCGCTCCCTGCCTGCACACGAAGCTGGCCGTGCGCTCGATGATGGCGTGCATTTTAGCAGTTGGTGGCTACGGGAAAACACACATATTCACATTACCCATTTGTGCTCTTGTCTACCGGCCACATGATTTCATTAAAACAAAGAAATGACTCTAGCTTTACTGTCAATTTTAAGAGATACGAGACTTGAAGCTGGAAGAGCCAAGGCTGTTCAGACTCCTCATCTCCAAATCTCGTCAGGATTTTGCAGGGGAGAAAACTCGCTGGCTGAGGCAGGCCACTCCATGGTGGTACAGACCCATGGGAGGCAACCTCTTTTTGCACCAAGTCAACATTTTTCTATATATCAAGGGTCTTTAAGTTTGGTTCTATGATGGAATTCAGGGGGTTTGTGAATCCCTTGTGTATGCAAATTTTACATACGAACATTTTTCTAGGGAGAGGATACACATCCCATGGTTCTCAATAATCAGAATCAC
Source organism: Theropithecus gelada (assembly GCF_003255815.1). NCBI lineage: Eukaryota > Metazoa > Chordata > Mammalia > Primates > Cercopithecidae > Theropithecus > Theropithecus gelada. Next base: position 90,820,639 of record NC_037679.1, on the reverse strand, counting down.
CGCTCTTTCCTTTTTCTTAGTGGGGACTCGTTCTCACAGCTTGGAGGCTCCCTCTTAAAAAACAGCCCTCTCGACACCCAACAAAAGCCACAAGAGCACATACACCATATCTTGTCTTCTGCACCTGACCCCTTCTCCTCAGCCTCTGCACAGTTCCTGGCTCACTGCCATTCCCACTTAGAAGCAGTATTCCAAGCTGAAGACCACCTAGGTGTTGTCTGGCCAGAGCAGACGGGACACTCCAGACACTCCAGGTGAGTTTCTTCCCAGCATCAAAGCCCTCCCTCATCCTTTCATGTGCTGCTAAGGAGTCACTTCCACGACCCTCATGCTCTTAGCATTTCCTGCCCCCAAAAGGATCTTGTTAGACTAAAGGCTGAAAGCCACACATCTAAAATACTTTTCATATCAACAAAGAGATTAACACTAGGAAATTACTTGCAAATAAAACTGGCAATTATTCTCATTAAAAATGGATGGTTAAGAATTCAGGGCTTCATCCTTCATAAAATATAAATGGCTTAGTTCTCTAATTTAATTTTTGAACTAGTAACATCCTTCACACTTAAAAAGGATAAATGTCTACAATTAAAGTTATTCATTAATCCCCAAATAATTTAAATTCCATGTTAAAGGCCCATTGTGTGCATATGGATCATGACTTGGATTTTCAGTAGCTTTGGTTATTGATTGTTAAAACAAAATATTCCATAAACACATCAATAATTAATGATCACTTCATAACAACCACCCTTAAAGGAAAATATGATGTTCCCAGTTGAGGCTTTCTTTATTGACCAAATCAACTTGTTGATCTAAAATTTCTTAAAAGTCGGCCTATTTGTTATATAATATTACTACTACCATGGTTAAAAAGCAATGTGTAGGTTTTTACAAAAAAACAAAACATCTTATGAACATATTTCAAGGTTGGCTACCAACCCTGAATGAGATTAAAAAGTATCTGGTTTGGAAAAAGCCATTCTTTACTTTCTTTATTATGCAGACTTTAGGTAAATCATTTTCCATTTAAGAATATCATGATCATTCCTACTACACAATGAGATTTAAAAAATACAGTCAATATATAAATATGCATGTTACAATGGCCTGAGAAAAGGAAACTGTTTTTCGAATTTAAATCCAGTGGGGAAGGCTTCTGTTTAAGGAAGCTGACAGAGCTCCAGAAAGGGTCTAACACCTCCTCTCCCCCTCCCTGGAAATTCCATTAATGTGAATTTAAACTCCAGGGGAGGCATGGGAAACGGGAGAAAGGTATCTACGGGTCAGAAAACCCACACAAATGTATGGTTTCCTAAGAGCTTTGGAAAAAGTTTGAGCTCAGACCCATCGGCGAACCAGGAAGGAGGTGGCATGACATGAAGACAGGGAAATTAGCAAGGAACCCCAGGGGCAGCAGGGCCAGCCGGGCCAGCCATCTCCTCACAGGATTAGGGGAGAAAAAAAAATCAAATACCTGCTTTGCCCAGAGCCCTAAATAAGTATCAGATTGAGCCAAAATTCAAAGGCAAAAATACAAATACAGAAGTACGGCCAGGCCCGGTGGCTCACACCTGTAATCCCAGCACTTTGGGAGGCCGAGGCGGGTGGATCATGAGGTCAGGAGATGGAGACCATCCTGGCTAACATGGTGAAACCCTGTCTCTACTAAAAACACAAAAAATTAGCCAGGCGTGGTGGCGGCGCCTGTAGTCCCAGCTACTCAGGAGGCTGAGGCAGGAGAATGGCGTGAACCCGGGAGGTGGAGCTTGCAGTGAGCCGAGATGGCGCCACTGCCCTGCAGCCTGGGCAACACAGCAAGACTCCATCTCAAAACAAAAACAAAAACAAAACAAAAAACAAAAACAAATACAGAAGTACTAGCAGTAAATATAGGAAAATATTTTCAAACTCTTGTGAGTGGGAAAAGTCTTCCAACATAAGCTTTAAAATTCTGAAGCCATAAGGAATAGAGGAACATGTATCACTCTACACCTAAGTTCTGCACAGAGTCGCACAATCACTTACAAGACAGAGCGTGGGGAGAAAACAGCTGGAGGACACACTGGGGACCAAGAGTTACTGCTCATCAGACGTCAAGAGTCCTTATGAATCCGAGCAAAAGGCCAATCACTCCACAGCAGTTCAAGAATGAATCAACATTTTTCTCTCCCCACCCACCTTCCGTGACAATATAGTACCTAAATTATGATGAAATCACACTCTAATCTGCACAGATTTGATAAAGCTTAACTTCAGTGGTTCAGCGCTCTGCAGTCGGTCCCTTGGCTGGAACCCCAGGCCTTACTCTAACATATCTAACTTAGGGCAGTTACTCTTAACTTTCTAAACCTTAACATCTGGAAACAACTGTATCTGCTTCATAGAGTTATTTTTGTATTTTTATTTTTTTGAGACAGGATCTGGCTCTGTTGTCTAGGCTGGAGTGCAGCAGTACCATATCAGCTCACTATAACCTCCACCTCCAGGGCTCAAACCATCTTCCCACCTCGGCCTCCTGAGTAGCTGGGACTACAGGCATGTACCACCATGCCTGACTAATTTTTTTTATTTTTTGTAGAGGCGGAGTTTCACCATGTTGCCCAGACTGGCCTTGAACTCCTGGGCTCAAGCGATTCTCCCACTTTAGCCTCCCAAAGTGCTGGGATCACAGACATGAGCCACTGCACCCGGCCTGTAGAGTTACTTTGAGTATTCACTGAGAGATACGCCTAAAGAAGCACTTAGTACAGTGTCTGGTACACAGTAAGTGCTCCATAAAGGCTGGTTCTATGTTATTATTCATTAACGGAGTAAACGTTGCACATAACAGCAACTATCAAATCCTTCCCTGTTTTTCTTCTGTCCATAACATGTGTTGGAGCAAGCACATTTCCCTTGGAACCATGCCCTAACAGGTCTGGGACTACAGGCATGCGCCACCACACTGGCCTGTTATTTTTACTTGTTTATAGAGACGGGATCTCACTATGTTGCCCAGGCTAGTCTCGAACTCCTGGCCTCAAGTGATCCTCCCATCTTAGCCTCCCAAAGGGCTGGGATTACAGGTATGAGCCACTGTTCCCAGCCTGGGGTGCTGTAATTTCTAACTACTTCTTACTCTTCATCCAAAAACCTCAAGGATCCTGTCATCATTAGGTTCTAAACCAAGTTAGTTCAAAAACCAAGAACCTCCTAAAGTACCTGCTGTTTTTCCCAATCACTCCAACCTCGTCAGTGAGTCAAACCATGTCCTGCCCCTGAGGCAGCAATAGTCTACTTAACCACAATTCAACAATCCTGAGGCCTAGTCACCAAAACACCTTATAATTCAGACACTTCTGTTTTCTACATTTTCTCCACTAACATGGACACCACAGTGTATAATTTACACAATGAATTACTGCCAAAAAATCATAATAATTATGAGAATGAAATACTGACACTACCACAAAGTAAATGAAAGACGCAAATGAGAGACTCAATCAAGCCCTCAGTTTCCACACAGTCAAAACAACATTCAAGAGGCCTTTTATAATATTAGAAGAAACTCTAATGATAAGATAGCAAGTTGCTACACACTAAGACTTACTTTGTTCTCCAATGAGTGACAAGTATGTTTGATCTGGCAGACTACCAAGAGCTTAGTGATGCTTAGTTTGGCTGAGAACACAAAGCTATTAAATATTTTAATAGGAATTAAGGCAACAAAATTCTATTGTACCTCTATATTTAAATTTGAATAAAATTTAAAAAATCTTTAACACTAAAAACAAAATTCCATATAGTCAACTTCACATAAACTTTTTAGCATTAAATATTAGATGCAGCACTTAGCATTTAATAAAAATGGAGTAACTGATTTTTAAAGCTTCATGTTAATGTGTCATGCATAATACACATATTTCAGAACAAACAGGAATACGACATATACTAATACATGGAAAATATATTAATACAAGTCTCAGGATATCAAATCTTTGGGTAATTTTAGCTTTAACTATAGCAAAATCATCAATACTAGAAATGGAGAAATAAACAGATGTAGTAATATAGTTTGGATCTGTGTCCCCACCCAAATCTCCTGTTGAATTGTCATCCCCAGTGTTGGAGGTGGGGCCTGGCGGGAGATGAACGGATCATGGGGTGGATCCTTCATGAGTAGTTTCGCACCATCTCCTCAGTGCTGCTCCCGTGATAGACGGTGAATGAGCTGTTGTGAGATCTGGTCATTTGAAAGCATGTAGCACCTCCCTGTCTCCCTCCTGCTCTGGACATGCTAAGACATGCCTACTCCCTCCTCACCTTCCGCCATGAGTTAAAGCTTCCTGAGGCCTCCCCAGAAGCAGATGCTGCCCGGCTTCCTGTACGGTCTGCAGAACCGTGAGCCAATTAACCCTCTTCTTTATAAATTACCCAGTCTCAGGTATTTTTTATAGCCATGCGAGAAATTACTACCAATACAAGTAGTAATTACACTAGGCAAAATCCAAAGAGTTATTTTACCCATATTTGCAAGAATAAAAGAGAGAGAGAGGATATGTAAATGAATAAGGGAAGAGAAGGAAAGTGTTGGAGGCAGGAATTAAAAGGGCTATTTTTATATTGCCCTTCATCACATAATGAAGGGTAAGAACCATCAAATTCACGCTGAACTCAATGAGACTGGCAGCAAGTGATCGCAGTGGGAGGTGAGAGATGCTCTTTCTGTGCTGAGCTTTCCCGGCATCTACTGTGCAGGTGATTCAGGATGTGGGACACAAAAAGAATCGAGAATGCCTGCGTCTGTGCCACTTGCAGTCCAGTTACAAAAATGTCCAAGAAAAAACTTCCTGCTAGGCACAAACACTTAAGATTCCTTCCCAAGTATACACACGCAGCAGAAAGATTTTCAACTTCCCTAGTAAACATATAAAAATCCCATAAAGCACGGTGACTGAAGATGGCATCGTAGTTAAGACCACGGTTCCCAGTTGCCATTTATTAGCCAAATTCTTGACGTTCCTAAGTCTCAGTTTCTTCATCGGCACAAGAGGGAGAGTAAACAGCAGCTCACTTATAGGACTGTTAGCATTAAATAAGATTAATATGCAAAAAGCAGCTTAGCACGTGACTAGAATGTGGAATTCCCTCAATGAACATTCAGAAAAAAAGGAAAAATCCTGGTTTGGGCTTTAACACCTGTTATAGCTTAATTTAATGTGACATAACTGAAATAGCAGGAAAGGTCAATGCTGAACAGACAGTAACCAGCTGCAAAGCCCTCAGATGAGGAAAACCAGGGTAGAATTCCCCTTCATCAGTGGAAGGGCGGCCTGGGCCTGGAGATGCCACAGGGACCTCATCACAACACAGAAAACTGCCAAGAAAATGTAACGTGAAGTGCCCCCAAAAATCACACTTTAAAAAGCCAGAACAAAGCAACATTACTGAAATCAACGCTGTCCTGAGCAAGAGTGCTTTTGCATCTATGTGTGGTTAACAGCCCACTCACCACTGATTCTGACTTGGGGATTCAACTATATGGCCGCTGAAACACACCCAAGTCCTCAAGTCCCTAATGCTCCAGTCTAGTTCAAATTTTGCTATAAGTCTTCCCTTTTTCTTTGAGGAAAATAAGTAGGGTGTGATCTTTTTACCCATTAACTCACAAACCATTTTAAAGCATTACATGCCTAAAAAGCAGCTGTAATCATCGAGCTTTCCCACAAGCAGGACTGAATCATGATAAATCATAATGACGACAACTAGTGCTCATGAAGGACACATACCAGCTCCACGTCAGATGGGACGCTCAATCCTAAGGGGGCAACGAAGGGCTCTTCATTTTCCTCTAAATTTTCAGCCTCATTTTTTTCTGCATAAAAAGAAAATTTAAAAATTCAGAACAATGCAGGGAGGAAGGGACCTGCAGCAAGATGGAAGCATGTGACTGGCTGTTCCTGCTTCTTTACCTTCTGTTTTACTTCTAGAAGCCAGTTTCAGCTTTCTCTTCTACCTACAACGCAAGTGAAACTCACTTTACAAAATTCCCAATGAGGCGGGGCGGGGGGTGGCAGGGGCGGTTGCGGCAGGGAGGTGTGGTGCAGCAGAAGGAGTGTGTCTAGGGTCAGACTGCACGGCATTCCCTTGGTATACACAGGGTTCTAGGACCCCTGCGGACACCAAAATCCACATGTGCTTGAATTCCGCTTTTGGTCCATTTGAACCCACATATACAAAGAAGCTGACCCTCCATATATGCGGGTCTCACATCCCTCAATCTGATCCCTGTATGGCTGAAAAAAATCCTCATATAAGCGGACCTATGCAGTTCAAACTTGTGTTGTTCAAGGGTGACTGTAGTTAAACTCCTGCCCTGCCACTTGTTAGCCCCAGGATTCTGCTGTTCTCTGTTTTGTCACAGGCTGTGAAGTCATCGCATCTACTCCCAGGGCCAAGTGGGGCTCAGGTGAGATAGCCCACCTGAACATCTCTACCATAATCTTCCGCACTTAGCAGATGCTCAGTCCATGTTCCTTTTCCCCTCCGCATCTCTTTCAGGTATGTAGGTAAGTATTTCATTGGTATCGCTAAGATTTTTCTCCAACTATTTCTGTGGATTCCTGACAGCATGACACAACACAAGGTAATCAATTCCTAGATAAATGATTTTCATCTTTGAATTGTAAACTACCTGGGTATAACTGTCAAGATTACTCCACCCAAGCAAATTACCTCTTTCACAAATAATCAATTATTTTTCCATTTCTGTTTATTCATTAACCATTCACTTAACAAGTATTTGCCTACTATGTGGTAGACAAGGTACTACACATTATCTTTTTGTATTCTAAGGTACCTAAGTACATCTCAATAACTCAGATGATTACCAGTTTAAAAAGACACACTGAAATGTACAAAAATACCACAGCAAACTTTAAAAAGCTAACTTTTTTAAGGATTTCAATGATCTATTGAGGTTCTTATTTAAAAACAGATGACATTAAAGAAGCAAACCTTAAATCTTCATGAAAATAAATGTTTCTATCATACACAGTAAAGGCTCTTGAAGCGATCAATAATTTGCAAAGATCTCCTGTCAAGCCTCATTCTGTGAAACCAAGGAGGAATTTTAAGCAGGTTTCCTGGTATATAAAAACTTGGGTATTCTAGTCTGATCAGATACAAGTTGATTACAATCCCTATTAAGTTACAGTTATTTAACACTGTCCCATCCATTTCTGTTTGAGTCCCCTGTTCTTTCAAAAATCAGAGACAAAGCTGGGTGCAGTGGCTTACACCTGTAATCCCAGCACTCTGGGAGGCCGAGACAGGTAGATCACCTGAGGTCAGGAGTTCAAAACCAGGCTGGCCAACATGGTGAAACCCTGTCTCTACTAAAAATACAAAAAATTAGCCCGGCATGGTGGCACACACCTGTAATCCCAGCTACTTGGGAGGCTGAGGCAGAAGAACTGCTTGAACCCAGGAGGCAGAGGTTGCAGTGAGCTGAGACTGTACCACTGCACTCCAGCCTGGGCCACAGAGTGAGACTCTGTCTCAAAATTCAATCAATCGATCAATCAATCAATCAGAGATGAATGAGAGGGCAGAGATTTACTACTGCTTTTTAAAAAGCTCCCTGTAATTAGTAATCCTGTCATTCAGCTTCAGTAACCAAACGACACAGTAAGATTAGAAAATCCCAGAAACACTGGTCTGCAGCGATTTTCTATTGGTAAAATGCCAAGCAGCAGATGTTTCCTCTTTCTCAAAATCTCTTTGGGAATGAGGCAGGAGTGTGTGTTTAAAAATGCAACTTTTTATATTCCAAGGTAGACTGCCTTAAAAAAAATAAGTAAGGCTGGGCACGATGGCTCATGCCTGTAATCCCAGAACTTGGGGAGGCCGAGACAGGTGGATCACTTGAGGTCAGGAGTTTGAGACCAGTCTGGCCAACATGGTGAAACCCTGTCTCTACTAAAAATAGAAAACTTAGCCAGGTGTGGTGGCAGGCGCCAGCAATCCCAGCTATTCGGGAGGCTAAGGCATAAGAATTGCTTGAACTCAGGAGGCAGAGGTTGCAGTGAGCTGAGATCGCACCACTGCACTCCAGCCTGGGTGACAGAGCGAGACTCTGACTCAAAAAAATAAAATAAAATAAATTTAAAAATACAACTTTTATTATATTTTCCTAAAATGAAAAAAACGATTAAAACATTGTCTAGGCAAAAAGCCTTTCCTTAATGTTAAGTTATTCACAAAAATAAAGGCATTTTAATTGAAATAGCCTTTTGGGATGGATGGGTTAAATAGATTTGTTCTATTCTTATATATACCTTATTTACAAAAAAAAAACAGCTTTAGTAGCATAAAATAAAAACCAACCATTGCAATAAAAACTCAGATTTAAATAAATTCAAATAATCTTTTGTTTAAAAAATAGATATATAGCAGTGAGGGCCTGTCCCCGCCCCATTATTCCCCTAAAAAAGAGGAAAAAAATGGATATAGAATAATGATGAAAAATTATGAACATCTAAAGGATAGAAACTTGACTGAAAATAGTAAAGATGGCAGAGATGGAGGCACCATCAACTGCTTTTGGCTAGTATCCCAAGGCTTTAAAATACTAACAAACAATACAATAGAGTAATTTTGAAAATCAAGACATATGTAGACATATTGACGGCTCAGGAAAAAAAAATTATTTTAACAGAATGTGACACTCAATGTGGCTGTTAGTGGTATTGGATTCTATCACAATATGCACGTGTGTGTGTGTGTGTGTGTGTGTTAGGTGTTTCACTTATATTAATGCAAGTTAAACATAAAACGTCAAGCTCTAAGTTTTATGTGGGCCCAATTTCCATTAAGGAAATTAATCAGCATATAAGGTAATGTTCTGAGAACATGATTACAGAAAGAAAAGAAGTAACACTGTAAAATACTAAAGAGACTTTTATCTTAAGGGGAAAGCAAACTAATACTCAGAAGATAAACTAAGTCATGCTGAAGTTCTCAAAATTCAGTAATTGTAACAAACTGAGCAACATTTAGCCCAATAATTACACTGAGACAACGGTCCACCAGCGAGAACCGGGGCTGACAAACTCTATAAAATGCCAGACAGTATCAATAAATATTTTTGGTTTTGTGGGCCATATGGTCTGTTTCATTTCTTCAACTCTGCTGTTGAAGTGCGAAAGTGGCAACAGACAATATGTAAACAAATGAGCATTGCTGTGTTCCAATAAAACTTTGTTATTTTCTTTCCAATATTTTAGATCTGTGGTTGGTTGAATCCACAGATGTGGACCCGATAAGCTGACTGTATTTCAACTCTTTATTTATGAAGTGGTTATAGTATCTATTCTTTCCTTCTGATAAAAACACCACAGATAGAGTCGAACTCATGTGTCGCTTAGAGATAAGACAACAAAATGACAACTATCCAGAACCCTAGGAAGGAGAGCTCATGCTGGATAAATCAATGGGTGTTCACTTCTTAGACCTGATACAACATTTCCAGTGCGCTGTAACTTCTGAGGGATGGGTAGCTTTGAAAGTTAATGCAAAAAGTCTTAAGTGCCTTAACTAGCCTTTAACTCGGTCTAATTACAATTACACTTGAAAGTTTCTCTAAAAGCTCATAAAATAGAGCTGTGCAACAGTAATTCTTGTGCCCACGAAGTAAGGAGCAGGACTAAAGGCAGGGCAAAAGGAAAGCCTGTGTGCGTTTGCCCCACATTCTATCATTCCATTAGGACCGCAGCCCTTGGAGAGTGCCGACAGGTAGAACCCTGGTGCAGTCACAGCACGGAGTGGCAGACATCATTTTGCTTTAATACTAAAATGCTGTAATTGCTTCACACTTGTTAAAAGATGTGTTACTTCGCTGGACGTGGTGGCTCACGCCTGTAATCCCAGTGCTTTGGAGGCGAAGGCAGTAGGATCACTTGAGCTCAGGAGTTTGAGACTAGCTTGGGCAACACAGTGAGATCCCATCTCTTTTTAAAAATTATTGTGTATTTTATAATAAAAAAATTTAAAAAGATAACAAAAAAGTGTTACTGAAGGAGAAACCAATGAAGTTCCGAATAACAGATTAAATTAGCTCTAAAACTGAATCTCCATTTGATGTAATTCCACTTTACTAAACGTTTGAGTCAGTTTCTAAGTTAACGTTCTCCTTCTTTTTAAACAGAACATCCTGAATATAGTGATCCGTCTTTAATGTGTCAGGTTCATGTTACCATTATTGGTAACTAATGACTGACCATGACGCAGTGCTGTGGTAGTGGAGCTCTCAACGCTTACTGAAGTGATTAAGGATATTTGTGTCTACACCACATGAGCCCAGGTTTTTCAGCAGCACTATTTTTTATATCCAATCCAGAAAAGCATAAATTCCAAATCTTTAATTTAAAGTACTGTGATAAGCATATGCCCTAGGTGGCACCAAGGCTACCGGAGAGCTGTGTTGTTTTCTGGGGAGTAGTAACTCACTCACTGTGTCCTTCCACTGGGCATGTGTCACTGTCTCAGTTGTGCAGGGATATGGAGAAGCAGATTGGTGAGAGGGCGGTGAGGTTAATGTATCCCAGCTCACACCTATTCTTTCACTGCCTCAAGAATGAATCCCTGAGGATATTAATGAACACGTTAACAATCTAGAAACAAATAATCTGGAGTGAGTAATTCTGTTACCCGAATCAATGAGAAATAAATGATCCAATGCATTCACTTTCCACCTCCACTAATCATTCCTGTTCTAGTTTTTAACTTTGTTTTACCAAAAGAAGGAATACCGCTTACTCCCGTTTTCTCCTGTGGTCACAGTGGTGTTATCATGAGTGCCAGAGATGTGTTCTGCAGACTTGACCATGGTGCATGCAGCCTGTGTGTACACATGTAGCCCCACACCAGCAGTCCAGGCAGTTTCCCGCTCACCTCTCTGTTTGGAAGGCTCCTCCTCCTCCGTCGGCTCTGACGGGTCATAATAGTCGCTACCGTAAGTGAACCCCACGGCATTGTAGCTCCCATCCTCTGCTAGTGCTTCACTCAATCGCTTGTATTCTTCCTCTTGAATAAAAATGAGAATTTTATCAACAAAAATAGAAAATTACTGAGAAAAACTTTTATTTCTAAAGTTGTAGCTATCAGTAAAGCATACAACATACTTTTTTCAACCTCCTTTTGAGGTAAAATATTTTTTTAAAATTCACACTTTATATCTATCAATATGTACTTTTGTCAGTACATGTTTACCCACAGACAGCTGAATACACGTCTTTTATGGAAAATTTCTTCCTGCTGAGAAAATCTTGGGATTAAGAACTGTATTAAAGATTGTTACGGCAAAGACAAGAACATCAATTTTATTTATACGATACTGTTAAAGAAGAACAGTTAAAGAGTTTGGTTTTTGTTTTTTTCAAATCCCAGTCTGCCCTCAAAAGCTGGGAAAATTCTTTGTGGCTCTATTTATAAACTATCCTGAGGTCCTCTCAGAACGCAAAGACTCCTGTTTTTCCAATCCACTGGGTACTGTCAAGATAATATCAGAAAGAGTGAGTATAAAAAAATGAATGGGAGTAAATTTTTAAATACTTAAAAATTTTAAAAAGTTTGTTGCTGAAGTAAGTTTGTCTTGAGCAGTACCTTGCCTTGCCTCCTCCTCAAGCAAGTCCGTATGCAAGGCTAAATACCTCTCTTCATCACACAGGGCCTCTATTCGCGCCTCCTCTTCAGACAGCTGATAATCTCTGTTCCACGTGGAATACTCAGCATCGTACTCAGAAAGGTCATGCAGGTGACCACGTCCATCATATCTGTAATGTGAACAAACTGGTCAATAAAAGGAAATTAACGTCTAGACTGGCGTGTGTGTGTGTGTTTTTTATATATATATATATATACACACATACTTACCGATTAAAATAAATAAAAATATTAAAACAAGTATAAAAACTCTTCCCAGGTTTACATTTAATTTGGATAGTCATATCTCACCTACTTTTAAACTCAAGTTATCTTAACAAAGTCTAAATTCCTTTCCACGGTAAGATAACATTTATAACTAAAGGCAAACAATCCATTATTAGGAAAAATGGTATCCACTTCACTGGCAGTTCTTACCATTATGGTTTGGTCAACCATTCAATGCCACTTGCAAAAAATTATTATTTTTTTCTGAAAAGTTAAATATCATAGCTTACATTCACACAAACCAAATACATAAATACCTATCCGTAAGAACCAAACGGTCGAAATTTCCTCGCTTCTTTCTGCTAGTCCCGAACTCTCAGGAGAGATCTTCACCAAAGAAACTTGCGTCCATTGGAGGTAAAATCTTGGCTAGGCTCGCCCCCTAGCCACTTGGCTGAGGAAATAAGTGCTGGGTTATGTGATAGAGAGACACACATACATCGGAACAGTGACATATACATGCAGTTTAAGGAGGTTCACTGGCAACAGAGCAAAACTATTAGAAGATACGGTATCAATATTTCCTTCTGAACTTTATACCCGCAGGAAGTAACATACATGAAGACACTTCCATGTTTCTCTTGCATGGACCAATCAGTAATTTAGCCAAACAATGGGAGCACTTTCTGCTATGCTTTTAACATAAACGATCCAATGAGGATGCTGTCAATGTGTAAAACTGTCAGATAATAAATGAGTGAGTTAGTGAATTTTACTTAAAACACTCAGATTTAGGGTTTCAAAAACAAACGTAGAGAAACAAACAAAAGTCTGCTTATTTTTTAAATGCTGACTTTTGTAATGGGAACCAAAAATATTAATGTAGACCAAAAAAGACATTTACAAGAAAAAGGCCCAAAATTCCAGGGTAGTCAAGTTACTGCATTTTATTAAATTTCAAAATTAATTGGACTTTGATGTAAACCTCCTTAACTTACAAATGTAGATTATTATTAAAAATACTATACATGTACATGTGCGGCGTTTGCTCCCCACCAGTTTTGGAAGACCTAACTCAAATCATGTACAGAATGATAGGAAAACTGTACAAAGAGCTCAGACTTCATTGCTTACCAAACTTTAATGATAAATATCACAAGTGACACTTTGGAAAAGCAAGCCTGATAACTCAGGTGACACATTCAATATAAACCATGGTGTGAAGGCACAGCAGGCTTGAGCGGAGCACGGAGCCATCAGATCCAGGCATGATCTGATTCCGCGGCCCTGCCTTCACCAGTTCTTGTTTTCTAGCTCTAATTCCAAGTGGAAACGTCAGGGATGGAAAAAGGCCTATTTGGTCATTAATGTGTCCATTCTGGCCAGCTCAGAAGTCATCCCTACGGTCATGTTCCAGGGCTTTGAAGAATCCAGTTTTAATGGTCTCAAACGATGGGCTTTCTTCACGTGGAGAGACTATTCAACAGTTTAATGGTTGGTCATGGTTAGCTTTTCAGTCCGGGCCCCAGAAGTAGCCAAACAGGCAAAAAAGAAAAAAAACCACCCCACAACAACCCCAAAACCCAGAGACAAGGGGAAGGGGGATTGAAAAAATGGGAAGAGGGGAGCAAACCACCTACATCATGTAACGTTATCCTTTTCAAATCAAACGCCTTTAGAAATCCCTAATCCCAGGCCCCCACTGCCCATAATGGCTAGACACCCTCGAGTGACGACCTAAAGCAGGTTTGATTTGAAAAGAAACAACACATCTATATCCCAGCTCCACCCTTCGGTTTTAAGAGACAGTGAAACCAGCCCTAAGAACACTATCTCCTCCAAGTGCAAGGCCAGGGTCCGCACGAAGTCAACTGGCCGCCAACTGACAGGCAACTTCGCTCACTACCTCAATCTGTCGAACTCGTCGGATTCTCACCAGGAAGTCAAACGTCATGCCGTTAAAGTACCGGCGCTCCACTGAGGGCGCTGGGGTCGTAACAGGTTAAGGCTAACTCACAGGGTCCAAAACAGACTTCTAGCCACGGTCTCAGTGAGCGGCGGTTCGGAAGAATAAAGGCACGCCTCCCAGGCTACCCTCCCAGTACACCGAGCAGTGGGAGCGCGGCGAGTAGAAAAGCAGCGCGCGACCCCATGGCATCGCCGGGCGGCAGGCCCAGGTGCGCTCAGAAGCAGACGCTGGGCACTGGCAGCTTTCACCGCGCGGAATCGCCAACTGCAGCCCAGCGACAGGGTGAGGGGTCGAGGCGGCTGCGGGACCAAAGACGATCCCTCCGGAGACGGACGCGGCACGCAATTCCAGCCAGTGCCTTAGGGCAGGTTTCACCGTCCCCCTCCCCACCAGAACACCAGCAGGAGGTGGGGACAGGGGAGGGGGTGTCCCCCAGATCCCCGCTGGCTCCAGAAAACCCTCTGCAGTCCTTGCAGTCAAGTCAACATCAGACGAGATCAAGCGGGTGAGGGAAGGGGAGGATCGACGGGTGGGGGGAGGAACCGACCTGTCGATGAGGATCTTGTGGTCCCCCATCCAGGGGATGAGGTGCTGTCCCTGTTCCTGAGCCAGGGCCCGCTCGTCGTCCCGGAACAGCTTGCAGGCATAGCCGAAAACCAAGAGCTCCACTCGGCTGCCCCCACCTCCGGCACCGCCTGGCCCGGCCTCCTCCTTCGCGCCACTTTTCCTCTCGGGTTTGGCGCGGCCCCCGCCCGCGCCGTACATGACAGCGTCCCCGGCGTCCAGGCTGGTCCTCTTCTGTGCCGCGCGACGTCCCTGATACCTCCACTTGGCCTACCCCTTCAGTCAAATGCCCCGCATCCCGGACCCAACCTCAACACCGCCGCCATAGCGGGCCACAAAATGGTGGAGGGGCAGCTTCCGGCAGGAGGGCCCGCATTTCCGGCGAGCGGACAGGCAGATTCGTCATGGCTCAAAGCTCTTTTAGCCGCTAGGAAATATTTTGGCGTTAATTTTCGCATTCAGATGCGCCGCCACAATAGGTGCTGCTGTATTCAGTGCAAAGTGCAATTTTAATGTTCGTTTTATCGGGCAGCCGTCAGGAGAGTGACGAAAGCGCGGCGTGGGATCGCGCGCCGGCTTCCGCTGCGGCCAGTCTGGCGGCGACGGAGTCGGAGGGAGGGGCCTTGCGCGCTCTAGGCCTTGGGCGAGTCCTTGTGGGTGGCCCTGCCGCGGGTGTGGAGGCCTCGGGTCCACCCCGGGCCGCCGCGCCCCTCACCGTGTCCAGGTCGCTGGGGCCATGCGTGCTCTGCCCAGGGCGGCGATGTCCTTTTCCTTGGCCCCCTTCTTCATCCCTAGGGGGGCTTGGCCCCCCACCCGCCCACCTTTGAAGGTTTCCGAGGCAGCAGAGGCCCCTGCGCCGCAAATCACACGCAGGTGGCGAGATTTCGGAGACCTGAGACCCTTGTCACGGGGAGGTGGTCTGGCGGGTCTGGAGACTGGCCACCCGGATGCGGTGCGATTTTGCTTGGTGTGTTTCCTCCTGGGCCGCAGTTTTTCCATCGGTGGTTCCGTTAGGATCTTTCGGTCCCTTTTAGCTCAGTAATTTCAGGTCAGAGGGGCTGGAGTGCAAAATCTTAGGATGGGATATCCCCATGTTTGCCCTTGACTGGAAAACGATGACAGATAATCTCCTTTCTGGGCCTCAGATCCCCTTTCCATAAAAATGGCATCTTTCTACTAGTGATGTTGAAATGAGATAATGTGTATGAACCTTAACTGACTTTTGGAAATTAAGAAACAGGCAGTTCCCACCAAAAGTCTTTTGTTGTGGTTTCCCCTGACTGGGTCATGCTTCTGTGTTTTCATTTGTCAGGCTCCTCACCCCAGTTTAACTCAGTCATCCATCTCTCCACCTGGGCTTATGTGTCTACGTTGTCTGGAGTTTCCCCTCCCTGGTGGCTGACTTGTGCCTTCCGATTTGTCTGTGTACCACTCATCATCACCTTAGGTTACATCCTGTGTTCAGCATCCCACTAGAATTAGCTTTAAGAGATCAGGGACATTGTTGGGGGTCACCTTAGCATCCTCAGTGCCTAGAATGGTGCTTGGCACGCTGTGAGCCAAATACCATTTAATACCTGTAGAATGAGCTTTGCCAGCAGCTAAGCATGCATGGCCAGGCCATCGTCTTCTATCTGACTCTACAAGACTGCTCTGCCACTGCTGAGGAAGATGTACGTGTCATGGTTACTTGGTAAAAACACTGTTGGTTGCCCCCAGGCATATACTAGTTTGTTGGGGTGCTGGGCTCCCTTCAAGCTTTCCCTTGGATTTAGGTGTGGGGTGCTAAAGCAAATAAGGAGGCCATTAGCTTGAGATCAACTCTGTAGCACCAGCTCCTATGCAAGCAAACCAAAACCCAATCAAGTAATTTCTGTGCTTCCATGTTGGGTCTATAAAAGCTTGCTGCTCATGCTGCTGAGTGGAACTCTGAACCTCTTCTGTTTCTGCATGCTGCCTGGTTCGTGAATTGTTTTTTTGCTCAAATAAACTTGAATTGGTTTTCTGTAAAGTTTTTCTTTTAACAGTTCTGGTGTCAGAAATGGGGTCTGGAGGCCCCCGCATCCCCTCAATCATGACCTCTGGGAACAGTGACTAAACGGATGTAGGTGCTTCATTGCGCAGGACAGTTTTCTGGATAGCCTTGGGCCTACCCAGTTCTCCCTCCTGTTCCTTCGTAGTTTTCAAGAGTAACTGCATAACATGCTGGGATGCAACATCCTGAGATAGGGAGGGACTGGCCGAAGTAGCCCAGGCTCTGTTCCAGTTCTCCCCTGGAAATAGAAGGTCCTTCAGCACTTTAGCCCAGTGATTCATGTGAACACGCAGTGTGTAATCTGGGTGGGCCGCTCTTTACGATCTCTTATCTGTGGTGTGAGTGAGGAATGTGCAGTGGAGACTTCATCCACCTGGGTAACTTTCTGAGCTTTGAGGGATTGACTCACAGTGAGTCCTAGCCTTCGTCCCTACCACTTGTCTATAGGTACGAAATGCTTTGCGTGTAAATTGTTGATTATGATAATTCAGAACAGGCTGGTAACCAGTGCCCAGTGGGTCTGCTTCACACGCTGAGCTGTTAGTGCTCACAGCTTCTCACTGCACATTTGGAGGCTGCCACTTGTAGGCCCTGCTTGGATACAAACTCTACAACTTGTGTCAAATTCTTAAAGTTTATTTGAGCATTTTTTATCTGAGCTGGGTCCAGAAGTTACGACAGAAACCGGGACTGGATCCAGTACAAGGCCTATGGGAACAGGACTGAGTCCAGTAGGAGGCTTATGGTTGGAAAGGGTATGAGAATACACGGAATGATGCCTTCATTTGGATCCAAGGAGTCTGAAACTCCTCCACCTGGAACTCCAGCCAGTTTCCTATGTAAGAAACTATCAACCCAGAGTCTGCACTTTTGCAGAGAAGTGGGTGAACCTACCAAAGGTTATCTAAGAGTTAGCAGTGGTCAAAGTGAGGAAGTTTTAACCTAGATAAAATTGTTCACTTGCAAGGCATTAGAAAAGAAAGGATCTTTGTAGGACTAGGTCTGAAAGGAATAAAATAAAATATTCAGAAAAAAAAGGATAAAAAGCAACTCAGAAACAACAGGATGTATTTTGATTGACATGCAGAGACTTCTAGAAGGTTAAATGAACCAAAAATTGCCTTTCTAAATGACTTCTTACAAAAAGCAAATGAAAAACTTAAGCAGCTAATTTATGAGAAAAAACTTGTATTTTGGTGGATTGAACTCACTGTGCATTCTGTCTTTCTATCCTTCTCTGCCTACTCAGAATCTCCTAACTTCTTATCTCAGTTACCTTCCTACCCCAAAGACAAAAAGAAAGCTAAACAAATGCCTTATATAGTTAGGCCCTCAGATCAATAAGTCTGCTTATTTAATTACTGTTATGTCTTGTTCAAAAATCTTTTGAGTTCAGAGCAATAGTGAAAGGTTTCAAAGGAAAGCCCCCAGAAATTTTCTCAGAGGTAAAAAATTCTCATGGAGTACATGATCCATGATTCCTTGATCTTTCCCAATTTATTCATATGATATTGGGACTGGTGATACTTGTAAATGGATGGCTGAGGCCAGATGGGAGGTACTTGAAAAAGATATCAAAGATCTAACCGTTTGGTCTTTCAGGGATGGACTAAAAAACGGCTAGGGAAATCTCATATGTCAAAGTAAAGAGATCACAAGATCTTAAATTTGCAAAGGAGAACTTTATTTTTGAGAAGGGTTGCAACCCACAGCCTGGGAAGCAGACCCTCTGGCTGAGACAGAAAGGAGGCACTTTGAAGGAAGAAGGGTGGGACAGGAGGTTTATGATAAACAGGTTGGCTAAACATACATATTTAACAGGTTATAGGAGGAGGTATGAATATTCGTGAAAGGGGCTTGTGAGGATGTGTGGCAAGCAAACATGTTACATGGTTCCACGTTCACTTCAGGGTGGAGAATTTACATTAAAATCTAATAAAATTAGTCTGTGTATGTCAAAAGGTGAAATTTAGGATTGTTTGAGCCTGGAAGGTCGAGGCTGCAGTGAGCTGTGATTATGCCACTGCACTCTAGCCTGGGCCACAAAGCAAGACCCTGTGAAGACCTTGTCTCAAAAAAAACAGGTAAGTAAATAAGATTAAAGAACTGTAAAAACCTAAGAATCAACATGCAAATGTGTGTTTTGTAAAATTATTTTAAGTTGCCACATAATAATTGTACATATTTATGAGTACAGTGTGATATTTTCATTGCATGTATACAATGTGTAATGATCAAATCAGGATAATTAGCTTATCTATTGCCTCAAACATTTATCATTTCTTTGTGCTGAGAACATTCAAAATCTGCTCGTTTAGCTATTTGAAATATACTATAAATTGTTAATTATAGTCACCCTGCAATGCTATGGAACACTAGACTCATCCCTCCTAACTAGATGTACTTTTGTATTTGTTATTTATTTATTTATTTGAGACAGAGTCTCGCTCTGTCGCCCAGGCTGGAGTGCAGTGGCTCCATCTTGGCTCACTGCAACCTCTGCCTCCCGGCTTCAAGCGATTCTCCCGCCTCAGCCTCCTGAGTAGCTGGGGCTACAGGCGCACGCCACCATGCCCGCCTAATTATTGTATTTTTAGTAGAGGTGGGATTTCACCATGTTGGCCAGGATGGTCTTGTTCTCTTGACCTTGTGATCTGCCTGCCTCAGCCTCCCAAAGTGGTGGGATTACAGGTGTGAGCCACCGCGCCTGGCTGACTACTATTGTATTTGTTAATCAACCTTTGGCTATGCCCCCTTCTCCTGACACTTCCCAGCCACTAGTAACCACTATTTTACTCTCTACTTTTATAAGTTCAACTTTTTTAGCCTCCACATATGAGTGAGAACATACAATATTTATCTTTCTGTGCCTGACTTATTTCTCTTAAGAACCTCCAAGGTCGTCCATGTTGCTGGTATGACAGAACTTTCTTTCTTTCTTCTTTTTTTTTTTTAGATAGAGTTTCACTCTTGTTGCCCAGGCTGGAGTGCAGTGACGCAATATCGGCTCACGGCAACCTCTGCCTCCCAGCAACCTCCGCTTCCCCAGTTCAAGTGATTCTCCTGCCTCAGCCTCCCGAGGAGCTGAGATTATAGGCATAAGCCATCAGGCCTGGCTAATTTTGTATTTTTAGTAGAGACGGGGTTTCTCCAGGTTGGTCAGGCTGGTCTTGAACTCCTGACCTCAGGTGATCCACCTGCCTTGGCCTCCCAAAGTGCTGGGATTACAGGTGTGAGCCACCACACCCAGCCCAGAACTTTATTCCTTTTTTGTGGCTAAATGGAATTCCATTGTGTATATACACACCACATGTTCTTTATCCATTCACTTGTGGATGGAGAATTTTATCCTGGAGAATGTTCCATGTACTGATGAAAAGAAAATGTAATCTTCAGCTGTTAGATGAAAGATTCTATAAATGTCTGTTAGGTCCATTTGGCATAAAGCATAGTTTAAATCTAATGTTTCTTTGTTATTTTCTGTCTAAATGACTTGTCCAGTGCTATGAGTGGGGTGTTGAAGTCCCCAACTGTTACTGTATTGGAGTCCATCTCTCCCTTTAGATCTGATAATACTTGGTATTTATGTATCTGGATGCTTTAGTGTTGCATGCATATATATTTATTATATCCTCTTGCTGAATTGATCCTTTTATTATAACATAATGACCTTTTCTCTTTTTACAATTTTTGCTTTAGAGTCTGTTTTATCTGATATAAATACAGCTAATCCTGCTTGTTTTTGATTTTCGTTTGCATGGAATATCTTCTTCTATCCCTTTACTTTCAGTCTGTATGTGTCTTTATGGGTGTAGTAAATTTCTCATTGGTAGCGTATAGTTTTGTCATTTAAAAAAAAAAACCCTTTCAGCCAGTCTATGTCTTTTTAGTGGGAGAATTTAATCTGTTTTAATTCAAGGTTATTATTAATATGCCAGGACTTATTTCTATCATTTTTTGACTGTTTTCTGGTTGTTTTATATATCCTTTGTGCTTGTCTTCCTTGCTTATTGTTTATTATTTTGGTTTTATTTGGTTATATTTCTATAGTAGCAAGTTTTTATTCTTTCTTTTTTTTTGAGACAGGGTCTCACTCTGTTGCCCAGGCTGAGTACAGTGTCATGCCCATGGCTCACTGCAGCCTCAACTTCTCAGGCTCAAGCGAATCTCCTCTCTCAGCCTCCTGCGTAGCTGGGACCACAGGCATGCACCACCACACCCGGCTAATTTTGTATTTTTTGTAGAGATGGGATTTCACCATGTTGCCCCGGATGCTGCCAAACGACTGGGCTCAAGCAATTTGCCTTCCTCAGCCTCCCAAAGTGCTGAGACTACAGGTGTGAACCACCCTGCCCAACCAAGTTTTTCTTCTTTTGTGTTTCTCCTCTGTGTATCTCGTCTACCAGCGAGTTTTATAGCTTTGCATGTTTTCACAATAGTGACGATTATCTTTTCACTTCCAGATGTAGGACTCCCTCAATCATTTCTCATAAAGCTGTTCTAGTGGTCGTGCATTTCCTCAGTTTTTGCTTGTCTGCAAAAGACTTTATTTCTCTCTCACTCCTGAAGGATAGCTATGCTGGATATAGTATTGTTAGTTGACAAGTTTTTTTTCTTTCGGCACTTTAAATATATCATCCTGTTCTCTGGATCCGGCCTGTAAGACTTCTGCAGAGAAATCTGCTGTTAGTCTAGTGGGGATTCCCTTATATGTGACTTGATGCTTTTCTCTTGATGTTTTTATTTTTATTTATTCATTTTATTTTATTTATTCTTTTGAGACAGGGTTTCACTCTGTCACCCAGGCTGGAGGCGATCTCAGCTCACTGCAGCCTCGACCTCCCAGGCTCAGGTGATCCTCTGACCTCAGCTTCCTGAGTAGCTGGGATTGCAGGCACATGCCACAGTGCCCTGCTAATTCTGTGTGTGTGTGTGTGTGTGTGTGTGTGTGTGTGTTGTTATTATTTTTTTTTTTGGTAGAGATGAGGATTCACCATGTTGCCCAGGCTGGTCTTGAACTTCTGGGCTCATGTGATCCACCTGCCTTGTCCTCCCAAAGTGATAGGATTACAGGCGTGAGGTACCGTGTAATAGTGTCCCATGTCTTACAGGTTTTTAAATATTTTTCATTCTTCTTTTTTTTTCCTCTGCTAGATAATTTCAAATGACCTATCTTCATAGTCAGAAATTCTTTCTTCTGCCTGATCAGGTCTGCTGTTGAAGCTTTGTATTGTGTTTTTATTTTATTCATTGAATTCATCAGCTGCTGGATTTCTGTTCAGTTGAGTTTTTTTCCTATGATTTCTATCACTTTCTGGAATTTCTTGTTCATATCCTCAATTGTTTTCCTGATTTTGGTGGATTGTCTATCTGTATTTTCTTGTATGTTGTTGAGTTTCCTTGAGATCATTATTTTGAATTCCTTTTCTAGCAATTTGTTGATTTTCTTTTCATTTCGGTCTGCTGCTAGAGAGTTATTAGATCCCTTTGGTTGTGTCATATTTCCTTGCTTTTTCATGTTTCTCATGCCCCTGCATTGATGTCTGTGCATCTGGTGGAAAAACCACCTCCTCCAAATTTTGAGAGCGCCTTGCATAGAGAAAGACTTTCACATGTAGTTGGGTTGGTTTTAACGTGCTGGTTAAAAAGGATGTGGTGACTCTGTTTCCAGGTAAGTGCAGTGATACAGTCCCCACTCAGCTTCTTCAGCTGTGTTGAATGTCAGCAGTAACTGTAGGTGCCTCAGTTGTCTAGGCTGTAGAAGTTTGTGGTAGCAGTGGTGCCAGCATAGGCTGTTAATGTCCTTGGTATCAAAGGCGTTTGGAGTCCTCCTATTCCTGTTTTCCCCACAATAGGGGACTCAGGTCAGGGCATCTCTCTTGATGTCAGTCTGACATGGCCTATAAGCAGCTCCAGTGGTGCTGGGTTCCAGGTGCAGATGCTTGCAGCAGCTATGGATCCAGGGTCCTAGGCTCAGGGTCTCACAAGCCTATTATGGCACGTGGGTTTTGGTGTCTAGGTTCATTCTTTGTGGCAGGGTTGGATGTTGGTTGCCAATAGATCTGTGACTCTGAGACACTCCCTAGCAGCTCCGGCCTGGGGCCTGGGTTGTAGCTGTGATTCTACCCCTGGGAGACAGGGCACAGCACTGGCCCAACTCTGGGGAAGAAGGCTTGTCCTGGGGGTTTGGGCCTCAGGATCAGGGCATGACTGCAATTCGATAACCTCAGCCAATAAGGCTCAGTGGCAACTTGGGTCCCAGGGGATGAGGCACCAGGTGGTAGTGACTCTAGACTCTGGGATGGTGAGGCTTGGCAGTACCCCAGACTCTGGGAGGCCAGGTGCAGAGGTGGCAAGGATGGTGGTATAAGGTTGTCATTTGGGCCCTTGAGGGGTAGGGAATAGCACAGCAATGCCTCCACTTCCCGGGTAGAGGGCTGTCTCAGCTGCTGAGACTCTAGAGTGCTAGTCCAGCTGCAGGGAAGCAGGTACTAAAGTTGTTTGGCCTGTAGGGTGGGTGTCTCCGCTCAGCCACTGCTGTTTCCCTGGAATGTGGGGCACCATCTCAGCTCTGCTCTGGGATGTGAAGCTGTGCAGCTTGGCCAGGGCACTGACTCCTCAGGAAGCAGTGTGCTGTTTCACCTCAGGCTTGGGGAGCGTGGCTGCTCTGGGCAGCCCAGGCCCTGTTTCCTGGGATGCAGGGCACTTCTCAGCTCCGGCCCAAAGGGGTAGAGGGAGGGGTAGGCAGGTGGTTTCACATCTGCCTGGCCCCCCGGGAAGGCTGTAACAGCTGCTCCAGTTCTGCCTGGGGATGTTGGGTCATTGGGCTGTGGTGGTTCCACAGGAGCTACCCTTATTGTTCCAACCATGACACACTCTAGCCATGCTTCCAGTTCCAAGATGGCGGGGCACAGTAGCCATGTGGGCCATGGGGGTGGGCACCGTGTTGCTTCCTTCTCTGGGGGATCACAGCCATGTAGACTCCAGGCAGCTCCCTCTGCTGAGCTTGGTGCCTGTGGGGACTACAGGGACCCCAGTGGTGAGGGCTGTGGGTGTCCATGGTGGTGGTGGGGGCTGCTGGGGTCCTCTTGCTTTCCTCCCCACCCAAGGGAGAAGCTCCTTGAGGGTCCCAGCTGGTCCCAGTTGGGGGATGGGGTGGTGGAGGCCCAGCATTTCCTTCTCGATGTGGCCATCCTGAGTTTCTGTGCTCACCAGCGTTTCTGTGACTCTTCTGATGCACTCCACCGCTCTCTCTCTCTCAGTTACTTTCATTCCGATGTTGTTGTGTGTTCATTGTTCTGGCTGTCTCCACGAGGGGCCAAGCACGAGAGGCTTCTAGTCAGCCATCTTCTCACCCATGTGTATGTGTTTTCTGTGGTTAAAAGAAGGCCATGATCAAAGTGTGATTTCACAAATAACGTGGTTTAATTGCTATACAGAGACTCCTTTTGTCACAATGCTCAAAGATGGGGAGGATGATGAGAACAAATCAGGCTGCTGGGGATGTAGAGTCTAACTGAAGTTTTAGGTATACCTTTCTATGAGAAGTTCTTGGAAGAGGCGGTTTGACCAGCACAGCAGAGATCTGGGGTGACTCTCCAGGTCCCTCGACACTAGTGAGTGGTGTTGCTTATGGACGAGGCTTCAAAGCACAGATCAGAGGCTGACAGAGTAGCCTGGCCACAGCCTGAGCTGTCAACGTGTCTGTTGAAATTATGGATGTGTATGTGTTTTGGGGTCCAGTAGTCACATACGTGGTCTGACAAGGTGTGATGTAAGATCTTCATGGGGCTGGGGCTTATTCTCCATTTTCTCATCACAGCAAAGCATGTTCCACTCATGTAGCACACGATGTGTTTGGAATCATGTCACAGCTGCATAGCAAAGTGGCCTGCAGGGTCCATCCCTCCATGGATGTCAAGCCCCACAGTAAACCCCAAAACCTATGTATTTAAGTTTTTTGGGATTATTGCTTTCATGATGACAAAATGAGTAGCACCATCTCCAGTTTTCCCATTTTCCTGGGCTACTTCACAGCTAACATATTTCTTCACCTAGCCTTTCTTCTAAGTTTCTTTGAAATCCAGTGTTCAGAGTGAAAGCTTGTAAACAGTTATGATGAAGCCTTTTTGAAAACAGCTTTATATTTCTTTCCCACTTGGGCCAAGGCTTGACTCAGATGTATAACTGGCAATTTTTACTCCTGATAACAGTACCCTGGCTAGATCAATCGATTGACCTTGATGTTTAACTCAGCCAGTTGTACCGGAGGCTCTGTTCTCACTCCCTTCCCTCACTGACTGCACAAGTTTGCCATTTAAAAATGCAGCTGTGTCTATTTCACTCCTCACCACATTGTCCCCAGTCATCATTTCTCTCACTAATTGGCATTATATTCCAGTTTAACTCTGCAGCACCATTCATGAACTATTTAATCTCAGTTGAGTCATGATGGTACATTTGGGATTGGAAACATTCGAGCCTGATGTGCTCTGTGGGCGTAAGAAGAAGGAATGCGGTTCTATTTGTACAATCCATCGGCAATTGATCATGGACTGTCTTTTGTCTTCTACTGTCTTGAATTCTCATTTCATCTTTCCTTGTTAGCCTCGTTAGTGAACCAGAATACACACATTCACTCTGAATTCACTCAGAAGGGACCTTGCAGATGTGGCTGAGGGTCTTGAGATGGGAGATGATTCTGGATTCTTCGTATGTGTCCAATATAATTGCATGGGTGCTAATGAGAGGGAGGCAGGAGTGTCTGTGTTGGGAGAAAATGATGCGAATACAGAAGCAGAGGTCGGAGTGATGCGGGGTGGCCTCTGGGAGCTGGAAGAGGCCAGAAATGCACTCTCCCCTAGACCGGTGGTCCCAGCCTTTCTGGGACCAGGAACTGGTTTTGTGGAAGGCTTTTCTTCCACGGATGGGGTAGGGATGGTTTCAGGATGATTCAAGTGCATTACATTTATTGTGTACTTTATTTCTATGATTATATTGTCATATATAATGAAATAATTGTACAACTCACCACAGTGTAGAGTCAGTGGGAGCCCTGAGCTTGTTTCCCTGCAGGTAGATGGTCCTATCTGGGCGTGATGGGAGCAGTGACGGATCACCAGGCATTAGATTCCCATAGGGAGCTCACAACCCAGATCCCTTGTGTGTGCAGTTCGCACTAGGGTTCATGATCCTGTGATCATCTTTTTTTTTAAATTTTTTTGAGACAGAGTCTCACGCTGTTGCACAGGCTGTAGTGCAATGGTGCGATCTCGGCTCACTGCAACCTCCGCCTCCCGGGTTCCAGCGATTCTCCTGCCTCAGCCTCCCAAGTAGGTGGGATTACAGGCATGTGCCACCACGCCTGGCTAATTTTTGTATTTTTAGTAGAGACAGGGTTTCACCATGTTGGCCAGGCTGGTCTTGAATTCCTGACCTCAGGTGATCCGCCTGCCTCAGCCTCTCTAAGTGCTGGGATTAGAGGCGTGAGCCACCGCGCCCGGCCTCCTGTGACAATCTAATGCCGCTGATCCGACAGGAGGCAGAGCTCAGACGGTAATGTGATTGACAGGCAGCGGCTGTAAATACAGACGAAGCTTCGCTTGCCTGCCACTCACCTCCTGCTGTGCAGCCTGGTTGCTAAAAGGCCTGGTACCGGTCTGTGGCCCGGGGGTTGGGGACCCCTTGGGGACCCCTGCCCTAGAGCTTCTGGATGGAACCAGCCTGCCAGCACCTGGGTTTCAACTCCTCGAAGACTCGTTGTGAACTTCTGACCTTCCGAATGGGAAGAAAGCAAAGCTGTATCGTTTTCAGTTGTTACAGCAGCGATGGGAAATCCGTGTGTACAGCAGTGATGGGAAATCCGTGTGTACGGCAGCTCCATGCTGAAGCATCTGAGGCACTGCCAAACTGTTTTCCAGCTGGCTGTAACATGTTCCATCTCCACCACCACTTGGTGTGGGCAGTCCTTTGGTCTGTAGCCATTCTAGTGGCTATGTGTCTCTCTGTGGTGGTAGTTTGCGTTTCTCTAGTGACTGATGATGTTGAGCATCTTGTCCTATGGTCATCAGCCATCCAGATATATTCTGCAGCAAAGTGTCTATTAAAATCTTTTACCCATTTAAAAGCTATGGACTTGCGGAAGAGATGGCTGACACCTGTAATCGCAGCACTTTGGGAGGCTGAGGCGGGCAGATCACCTGAGATCAGAAGTTCGAGACCAGCCTGGGCAACATGGCAAAACCCCGTCTCTGCTAAAAATACAAAAAATTGTCCGAATGGTGCATGCCTATAATCCCGGCTACTTGAGAGGCTGAGGCAGGAGAATTGCTTGAACCTGGGAGTTGGAGGTTGCAGTGAGCCAAGATCCCATCACTGCACTCCAGCCTGGGTGACAGAGTGAGACTCCAAAACAAACAAACAACAACAACAAAGTTATGGACTTTTCGTATATCCTGATATGCTGATTACCTGATATGCTAATTACCTGATATGCTGATTAATTTTTTTCTTAAAGGTAACTATTACCCTGACTTTTACCATGGTAAGTTGATTTTGCCTGTTTTTATATTTTATGTAAATGGAATTATATAGTATACATGCTTCTAAATCCGTTGTCTTTTACTTACGTTTATGAGATTTTCCCAAATCATGGTATGTTATGAGAAAAGTAAAGAACTTTAGGCTGAGGAATGCAAGTCCCTTTAATGATCAGGCCCAGAGAGACCGTAGAATGAGCGGCAGCCACATGCTCCTCCCTGCTTTGAATTGTGTACTCGACTCTTCAAACTGTGGGCTGTCGCCACAAGTAGCTGTAAATTAAGCTAGTAACGCCACACTGGACACTGTGACCCACACCCTACCTTGTAACACGGTACAGCCAATCACTAATCAATGTTATTTCTGTAGACTAATGAGAATTCTTTTTTCCTTTTTTTTGAGATGGAGTCTCGCTCTGTCACCAGGCTGGAGTGCAGTGGTACGATCTCGGCTCCCTGCAACCTCCACCTACTAGGTTCAAGCGATTCTCCTACCTCAGCCTCCCGAGTAGCTGGGATTATAGGCGTGGGCCACCACGCCCAGCTAGTGTTTTGTAGAGGCAGGATTTCGCCATGTTGCCCAGGCTGGTCTTGAACTCCTGAGCTCAGGTGATCCACCTGCCTCGGCCTCCCAAAGTGTTGGGATTACAGGCATGAGCCACTGCGCCTGGCCAGATAATTCTTGATATAACTTTTTATCAGCCCACTCCTTGTTCCCTTTTGCCTTTAAAAATCCACTTTTAATGGTTGCTAATCAGAGTGTATATTCGGGAAACTTGAATGTGTGCTCCTGGGCCACAATCCTCAGGTTTGGCCCAAATAAACTCTGTACTTGTATTAATTTTGCCTCAGTTTCTTCCTTTTGGGTTAACAGTTATTTCTAGTTTATTCATTCTCATTGCTGAATAATGGCCCATTATGATAGCACCATCGTTTATTTAGTAGTCTGTGGGCATTTGAGTAATTTTACTTTAGGGCAATTGTAAATAGCGCTGCTGTGAGCTTGTGTGCACATGTCTTTTTTTTTTTTTTTTTTTTTTTAAGACAGAGTTTTGCTTTTGTTGCCCAGGCTGGAGAGCAGTGGTGCGATCTTGGCTCACTTCAGCCTCCATCTCCTGGGTTCAAGTGATTTTTCTGTCTCTGCCTCCTAAGTAGCTGCGATTACAGGCACCTGCACCATGGGCATTTTCACACGTGGGGGCCACACCGAGGGACCCTGTTGCTGATCAGTGTGGCCAACGTTGTCGTCTTTAGGCTAGTGAAACGAGAAAGGATGGAGGAAGAGGTGAGTGTCAAGATTGGAAACCAGGACCAGGGAAGGGGCGAGGGCCAGGGAGGGGACCCCAGGGGTGGGGAGTGGCGACCACAGGACAGGTGAGCCAAGGTGTTTAGTGCTAGCTCTGTGGCCGACACCATTGCAAAAGCATTCGGAGTCTCTATTGGGGGGGATTTAACTTAGGCACACGTGTAATCACTTACGTGTGTACGGGCATCCTGGTGACTTGTGGAATTGGTGTGAAGCTGTGCAGTATTTACTGCTGTTGCCCAGTTACATCTTTGTGGTGGGTTGAACAGACATGAATAGACCATGTTGGGAAGGTGGCATCTAACTGCCCTTGTTACTCGGGGACATCCTTTCCCACACCCAAGATGCTTTTCCATGTCAGAGGCAGAAGCGAAGTGGGAAAAGGTTTTCTTTCCCTATGACATCAAGCCCGACTCCGTCACGATTTCCTTCCACGAGGAACAGGTAGTCTTGGCAGCCGAGTTCCTGATTCAACCTGCTGTGCATTCAACCTCCACTTTTCTGAACCTCGAAATGTTTACATCTTTCTGAAGACAGGCTGACTCTTCAAGAGTCCCAGCGCAGTGTTTTCCCTACGCCAGAAGTGTTAAGCTCAGGTACCGCCAGGGGCCAGGCCTACAGGTGAGGCTGCTGCAGAGGTGGAGGTGGTGAGCGTCGGGGTGGGTGCACCAGTTGCACCCTGCAGGAGCGCCAGCTGGGGATGCCTGAGGAGAAGCTCAGAGTGTGGATTTTTATGTGAAATCCCCCGTTAAGAAAAAAGTTGGAATGGCAGCCCAAAGAAAACTCACGTTCCTGCTAGGCCTCTACTTTGCAATCTCTGTTCTAAGTATTTTAAAATGTGATCTGAACCAACAGAATCGTGTTTAAAGCAACCAGCTCTGGCAAGGAGAGCTCAGCACTTAGACTGGGAAAAGCCCCACAGCCCCTTCCGATGGTCCCGTCTGCGTGCGGGGAGCAGGCACTCTTTGTAGGAATGACCTCCATGGGGAAGGGACTATTCCACCCACCCTCACAGTGGAGGCTTCACTGGCTCTCCCCAGGCACAGGCAGCTGTGTGCAGCTTCCGTGTAAAGCCTCTGTATGCAGCCTCTCTGTGCAGCTTCCGTGTAAAGCCTCTGTATGCAGCCTCTCTGTGCAGTTTCTGTGTAAAGCCTCTGTGTGCAGCCTCTCTGTGCAGTTTCTGTGCGGCTTCTGTGAGAAGTCTTTGTGTGCAGCCTCTCTGTGCAGCTTCCATTGCGCGGCCTCTGTTTGCAGCCTGTGTGCAGCCTCTGTGCACGGGCTCCCTTGTGCAGGCCGTGGACTCTGTGCACGGCCTTTTTACAGTATCCTTTCTGCCCTGCTCTGTCCTGTTCTGCCTCACCTACTGTCATTGTCAAAGGGTTTCAGCAGGTGCCCCCTCCTCACTTCCCAGTCCTGGGATCAGAAACCTCAAGGGGGTGTGTCTGCTGCAGGGTGGGCAGGTCGGTGGGCCCCTGGTCTCTCCCCTGGATGCAGGACCATAAGGTAGGCATGTGTGTTTTTGGGCTGTGGTGTCTCAGCTGGGGACTGTCCTCTGCTGGCCTGTGACCATGGGGCATGGTCTCTGCAAACCCCTCTTGGACCCTGCCTTAGGGGCCGTAGGGGGAGGCAGTGAGACTGGAGGGCTGTGGAGGTCAAAGCAGCTCCATGTTGGATGTGAATCTGCTATGTTGGCTTCTGATTAACCCCTATTCTGGGAAGGCCTCTAATGTTTCCAGTTTATTGATTGTTCCTTGTATAGGAGCAGATACTTACTCTAAATCCTGCCACTGGATCAAACAGTCTTAAGGTTACCATCCTTCAGTTGTCTCTTCTGAGTCACCCCTGCCTGTGGTCTATGAGCCCTGGGTCTGGGAGTGATGGGGCAGGGATCCACCATCTTGTCTCGCTGTCGTCTGAGACACAGACCTGGCTTCTGTCCGTAAGTCACTATTAGATGTTTCTTTTAAAGAAACTGAACATGTCGGCCTCTTTCTTCAGCAGCTTCCTTGGACTTTGGGGTGGACTTGCACACACCTGCCTGTGGTGGAATGACAGAGGACTGGTGGCCTCCAGTTTGCTTCCTGCTCCTCTGAGCGCCACCCCCCAGCAGCCACACTTCTACCAGCAGTGCAGGCAGCTCCGGGCTCCTGCCTGCTCAGCCCAGCCCACCCCTGGCCAGCCTCACTGCATCATCCTCCTGTGTGGGGCCCTCAGAGTCTGGGTCTTAGCCCCGTGGGGTCCCTCTTCCAGCTCCTGGGAAATCAGCCCCAGCTGGGACCCAGGAGATTCTCCAAGTGTGGAGGTGTGCGTGGTGGGGAGTGTGGTATTGCAGAGTGAGGGGCCCCGGAAGACACATGACGGGGGCTGCCTTGGCTGCCTGGTGTGAGCCCTGCAGGAGGCAGGAGGAAGCGGATACCCCGCGAGGCTCAAGGGGCATCAGAGCAGCAAGGACCTGGACTCACCCCTGGGGAGGGCCAGGGAGGGAGCGAGACTCGGAACGAGCTGAAGGCTGAGTGTGCAGGCAGAGAGGGTCTGGCTGAGCCCCCCAGGCTCAAGTGCGAGTCATTCTATGCCCCAAGAGTGGCAGAGGGAGGCCAAGTGATCCTCTGGAGGGAAAGAACGCTGGGGAGACGGGCAGAAGTGACCCCGCAGAGCCCCCACCCCAACGGACGACGGAGGCTCTGTGGACGCAGGCAGGTATGTAACAGCCAGCCCTTCAGGTAAACTAAAGAAAGCAGCCTGGAGATGTGGCATTTGCCAACTTCTGTGGTGTAAACACTGCCCAGGGCTGACCTCCCACTGCACTATAATGCCCCTGAGGGTGGAGCTGGGGGCAATGCTGGTGGTCCCTACTGCATGGCGCTGCCACCACAGACTCAACAGCTAACTGCAACAGTTGTAAAATAACTGGGAGCTGAGGGCTTGTAACTATTACCCTTGCTTTAATAGAGTTTACTTCATGGTAAGTTTATCTGATGCAATTGTGATAAAGGCAGCATTGAATGCCCAGCTTGTGCATTCCCAGAGCTCTAATGACTGGCTCTGAAAGCTCACAGGGCAACTCCAGCACACCCCACGGAGGCCCCTTGCACGATGATATCCTTTCCTGTCCTGGATGGGCAGGTGACGTCAGGGATCTGGTGGCCTCCTGTCCGCCTCCCTGCCTCTGCAGCACATCATAGACCCTGAGATTCAGCTGCTGTGCCTGGGGGAGCTGAGATCCAGTGTGTGCCACGGGGGCAGGTGGAGATGAAAGCCATTGGTGGAATCGTGAAGGCAGTGCTGCTTCCCACACACCAGAGCTGGAGGACACTCCCAAGGGCCTGAGCTGCAGGTGTTGGGTCCAACTCACCTCAGGCCGACCTTTAGCGATGCAGGTTGGCTCCCCCTCCTCGGCGGGGTCAGACTCAGGCTGACCTTCAGCGATGCAGGTTGGTTCCCCTCCTCGGCGGGGTCAGATGCGTCACTGTACCTCCCAGGTGTATGGGGGTTCTCTTTAAAGAAGCCTCTGCACCCAGCACTTTGGGAGGCTGAGGCGGGCGGATCACGAGGTCAGGAGATCAAGACCAGCCTGGCTAACATGGTGAAACCCTGTTTCTACTAAAAATGCAAAAAATTAGCCGGGCGAGGTGGCGGGCACCTGTAGTCCCAGCTACTGGGGAGGCTGAGGCAGGTGAATGGCGGGAACCCGGGAGGCGGAGCTTGCAGTGAGCCGAGATCACGCCACTGCACTCCGGCCTGGGTGACAGAGCGAGACTCCATCTCAGAAAAAATAAAAAAGAAGAAGCCTCTGCAGACATTTCTTCCTTGACGACAGCCAAAGCTCTAGGAATCCTGGTGTCTGGCACCACCCTGAAGAGTAAGGGAAAGGACCCCAAATGGGCCCAGCCGGACTGTGAGAGGACAACCCGCAGGGCCCCGGGCACCCGCCCTCCCCTCCCCGACCCTGGAGAGGCGGCTTGGCCTTCCCCTCTTTCACAGGACTCTCCTCCTGCCCTTTCGTGGGCGCCTGCCCACCCCACCATGCGAACAGCCCAGACTCAGCCCTCATAAAAGGGCTGGAAGCAACCTTAAAGTGAAAATGTTTTCACTCAGCACTTCCTTCCAGAAATTCATCCAAGAAAAGCAATCAGAGGTGTGTGTGAAGATTTATATTGTAACAGCATTGTTTGTAATGGTGGAAAACATTGGAGACAATCTAGACGTTTAAAATAGAGGATGCCTTATGTAAGTTATTGTACATCATTCTCATCGCATATCCAGCAGGCATTAAAAATAATGCTGTAATGTGTGCAAGGACGTCTGAACGAAGATATCATTACGGCGTGATTTGTAATAAAAGACTAAGATAAATGTCTGTTGATAGCGAATTGCTTAAACAAATTACGAGGCCCCTATACAGTAGCACAGGCTGAAGCCATTAAAAATAATGAGGGTTCTGTAAGGTCCCGTGCACTTGTTCCTGTACAGACTATCTTTGAAATTTTTTTTTTTTTTTGGGACAGTCTAGCTCTGTCTCCCAGGCTGGAGTGCAGTGGTATGATCATGGCTCACTGCAGCCTTGACCTGCCGGGCTCAAGCGATCCTCCTACCTTGGCCTTCCAAGACGCAGGGATTACAGGCACACACCACCATGCCCGGCGGAAACTATCTTTGGAAAGACCTTTTAGAGCAGGTGACCGCGGCAGCCTTTGAGGGCTAACATGGAGACATTGTGGCCAAAATGACAAAGAAGAAACCTCTTTTCCTCCCCACTGTGTATTTTATACTCTACACTTTTAAACCACAGACATGTCTTATTTTGGGGACATAAAAGCAAAAAACTAAAAAAACCAAAAAGGCCCTAGAGCCCAGTGCACACAGACGTTGTCCTGGGGTGAAAGCACTTTGGCCGTGGTGGGAAAATGCCAGCCCTACCAGCCCCAGCGTCCTCTTTTGTAAAACGTTCGATTTCAGCTGGGAAATAAAGTTTTAGGGTTACAGGTCTTCATCTCTGATTCTGCAGCCTCAACACCCACTGTTTCCTGTGTTTTAAAAGAAAAGAAACTTTTCCTAGTTTAGCATGGCTTTCTTTAGGTTTTCTGAGAGTCCTTGCAGCTCCTGTCCCGTTTCCTGTCACTAACCTCTTTCATTACCATGGTACATTCGTCACAGTTAATGAGTTTGCATGGATACATCACTCTTAACCCATGTCCACACTTCAGTCACACTTTATTAGTTTCCCCAACGTCCTTTTACTATCCCAGGCTCCCACCCACGATCCCATGTGACATTCAGTCATTGTGTCTCCTTGGGCTGCTCTTGGCTGGGACTGTTTCTCAGACTTTCCTTGCTTTGATGACCTTGACAGTTGTGAGGAGAACTGGCCAGGTGTTCCGTGCATGGTCGCTCCGTTGGGATTTGTCCAGTGCTTTGCTCCTG
The DNA here is from genome assembly GCF_003255815.1 of Theropithecus gelada. Classification (NCBI taxonomy): domain Eukaryota; kingdom Metazoa; phylum Chordata; class Mammalia; order Primates; family Cercopithecidae; genus Theropithecus; species Theropithecus gelada. Next base: position 90,786,893 of record NC_037679.1, on the reverse strand, counting down.
ATTCGCCTGGGGTGTACAGAGGTAAGGTGGCTGTCTCTCATGGTGTATTGAGGGCCCCTGTCATGGATCGGACATCATGGCTGACATTGACCTTGATTCCTGGCTGAGCCTGGTTGCCGGGTTTCTCCACTCTAAAGTGACTGCTCCTTTTTCCATTCTGTGCCCCTTGAAGTCGCCATGCGGAGCCTTGATCCGTGTCTCTAGTAAAGATGGTGAGAGTGGTCCCTGCTGGTGGTGCTGCCCAGAGGGAACGGTGCTGTCGGCTGCCCTGGCTCTGTCCTTCCCCATGGCTGCACGACTGAGTCACAAGCCTACACTTCTGCACACCCTTGGCTATTCACTGGTTCTTTATCTGTGGCTTTCACCGCATGTCCTGGGGACAGAGTTCCAGAAAGGATGGCCCATCCTCGTTTGTGTGTGAGGTATGTCGAAGGAAAAATAAGGCTGGACATCATTATTTAGGCCTTTGGGGGAAAGTTTTTGAGTCCTCTGTATGCAAGAATCAAGATGTATAATTTAGCAGCTGAAATCTCGGTCTTACTTTCACATCTGGAAATGAATTATTATATATATACATGCAAATGAAGGAAGGTGACTTTTTTTTTTATCCCTGTTCCATTTCTCTACAGGACAGTTTCTACCACGTTCAGCTGAGCGTGCAGGGTCACATCACATTTTCCCTTTCTCTGAAGTTCATATTTTATTTGAATTCTGATGGGCGTTTATCACCCCTCTCCATTTGGAATGACACCGTCAGAACCCACTGTCTTTTGACATCTGCACCTCATTCCTTATTTATATGAGATTCCCCAAAGGCAGATGTTATGGAGCAGAAAATTGGTTTCAGAGCAGACTTTCTCCATGAATTTTCAGGACGACTGTTGCATCAAATGCCCGTTAGTAGAAATGGAGTGTCTTAGGCTGTTCTCTGCTGCTGTAACAGAATATCACAGATGGTAATTTATCAAGACGAGACATTTCTTCTGCTTATGTTTCTGGAGGCTCCGTGCACATGGCACTGGCCTCTGGTGTGGTCATCCTGTGGTGGAAGGGTGGAAAACAAGAGGGTGAGTGATTGCAGAGCCTGGCCTCCTCTCCTCTCCTCTCCTCTCCTCTCCTCTCCTCTCCTCTCCTCTCC